>NC_052357.1:19293647-19295271 GCF_009727055.1 Benincasa hispida | reverse complement strand
ACTCACATGGAGGTAAAGAATTGTCTTCTAACTAATTTAGGAGTCCATTCTTAACCAATCTCTCAATCCTTTTGAGATTTATGTGGCCAAGTCTTAGGTGCCATAGATAGGCATTAGAAGAAAATTTTTGTCTTTTATTCTGCGTTTCGACTGTTCTAAACATCTCAGTATTTAAGATAAATTTTGCTTTAGTTGGTTTTAACTTATATAAGTTGTTTTCAAGTATAGCAGAACAAATTTGAATACCTTTTCTTAAAATGAATGCTTCATTAACTTCAAAAGATATTTTATACAATTGTTCCATAATACAAGCGATAGATATTAAATTCCTCTTCATAAGAGTTGCATACAAAACATCTTTAAGTATGATATATCTATCGTTGAAAAACAACTTCAAGTCTCCCACTGCTTCGGCCGAGAAAACCTCTCCTGTTCCAACCTTGAGGGTGATCTCGCCTTCTTCAAGCTTTTTTCAGGAAACTAGAAGCGAATATGTTTAGTGGCTCCTGAATCCAATATCCAGGTTGAGGTATCATACTCCACTAAACATGTTTCAGCAACTAGTAAATCATATTTACCTTGTGCTTCTTTCGAGGCAGGGACCTAGGGACATTCCTCAGTTAAGACAAATCTCAAGTCATCTATTACTAGTGTTGATTTCAGACTTGTTTTCCATGTTGAGTAGTTGTCGCCATTAAGTTTTTCAGAAGCTAATAGTTGATCTAAAGAGCTAGTCATGCTAAAAAGAAAAACATATCCTTTTTAGTAAAAAAACATTAATCTTTTAAATCCAATCAAGTTTAGCAAAAAATCTAATAATGTACCCTTCATTATTATATTTTGCAACGATATTTCAAAAGTTTAGAATAACCTTCACCCAGGGGTGATCGACTATTCCTCCGTTGAATCAAGACTATCTTGACTAGATACCATCACCAGAATAACTCTTATTCCTATAGTAGCTCAATTATCGTTACATTGGTCAAGAATTTACTAACACTTAGTAATTCTCATAAGTGTGACCCTCCATTTTCAAACCTCAAAGATCGGAATCATTATGCTCCCGAAGTTGGAAAGACAAGAATGAAAACGGACCTGAGAGACCCTATCAAATTCTAGAGTTCACGGAGTTCCGAATCCTATAATACAGCCCTTCGATTGGTAAGGTTGCTCCAGGGCAGACATGCAGGCGCATTATAGGAATCTCACGGTGCGACATAATGGAAGAGACCGTAGGATGTGTTGACACACTTCCTTCTCCCACTTACTATGTACAACTTCCCCTATTCACCTTGGTATTGACTCATGCAAACACTCTTCGAATGGATCCCGCTCCCAGGGCGACCCAAAGCCAAGCATGAATCTCACGGTGTGAACTCTTAGGGATGCTAGAGCTAAAAGTTCATTACTTCTCTCCAGCTGAAGTGTTCTAGACGGTTAGGGTATAAAATACTTAGCGATATATTTCGGCTAACTAAACATATCCTAAGTCTAGGTGATTCATCCGAGTATAACTTTTATACTGGATTTTTAACCTACGATGTCTAGGTGATAAACAAATTTTATTACCTCACACCGCTCACGCATGCTCATAAAACCTGTTTAACCTAACTCAGACGCCGGC
>NC_052357.1:19210690-19290487 GCF_009727055.1 Benincasa hispida | reverse complement strand
GGCGGCAGAACCGAGTTGGGTCGCGGAATAGGCTGGACACTTCATCGAGAACTGGCACGCGGGCTTCTTCGAATCGGGTCAGATCTCCGGCTGCGAGTCGAGTCTGGGAGCTTGCTCGGGTCTAATGGCCAAATTCGGGAATGTGAGCCAAAATTCTCCAATTTTGCTGCTGTCTTCTCTCCCGGAATCAAGCAATTACAACCTAATTTCAACTCTAATGACTCCAACAAATTTACAGACCCTTTTTCACAAATTAATGCTCATAAACATGTGAGCAATTACAAAGTTCCTCTAGAAATTTAAAGAAAAACAATGCCAAAATCATAATAAATCCACTTTAGTCCATATTTCATTCAACCTTTGAATAGAAAGGAAAAAAACACCCACCAAAACCAATTGAGCGTAATTAAAGCGTGCTCTGATACCACATGATGGAAACGAGACATATGCAGTGGAATTAGGATCTAATTACACTCTAATTGCTTTTAATTTAAAAGGAAACTAGGATGCAAATTGAATGAAAAAACAGTAAATAACTTACCTTTGAAGCTCCCAAAAACCGCTTTTCCTCACAGAATCTCGACCCGAACTCTTTCGGACCACCACTAGAGTTGACCTACTATCCTCTAGACCTAAAATCGGGTTGTGGGACCCGATGGATGAAGAAAATCAAGAAAGAGAAGAAAGATGGAAAATAAGAATGAATTTTGGGTTTTGGGTTTTTAATTTTTCAGCCCATTTATGAAAACTAATTTTTTCAAAAAATGTCTCCACTATAAGGCAACAACTAGCCCACTATTTTGTTAGTGGAATTATCCAACTCTTTGACTTTTTACATCTTTGACCATTTCCATTATTTCCGAGCTTCCAAATATGAACATATTCATATTCTTGATATTTAAATCACATTTAAATATTAAAGCTGTATCTCTAAACTGAAAAACCCGACCACTATATCACATATACTTGTCGGTTTCTCTCTCTTCACCTAATTCGAACAATTCGAATTATTCTATCGTATTGTTCTAAGTTTATTCCATATGAGCTAGTAAGAGAACCTAATGAACCTACAGATCATGGGCTCCAACAATTCGAGATTAACCAGTAAAATTCTTTAACCTAATTAATCAATATTTGTTAACTAACGGGTCATTCCACTAAAATCCCGTAGTTGCACTACCCTCACTGTAGATATATTTCTGTCCATCTGATATAACCATGATCAGTAAGCTAATAACCATGATCAGTAAGCTAATCCTTCACAGGTTGTTCGTAATCTCAGTTGGGTCATAAAAATCGTTTTACCCCCAAGACTACATCTTGTTCCTTAAGTTCCACTGATTCTCTAATGAATAATTGGTTTAAGGTCCAACTTATAAACCGAATCCCTGTTGGGCCAAGGAGAGGGTGAGGCCCCTTGTTCAAGACCTAGATTCAATACTGAAGGGAACAACCTATCTACTATCCCTATAATGGGTAGGAGTGAATTTCGTTTTGCACCCTATGTTCCCAGCTATGCACCCGATCTTACTCCTGAAATGGGAAGCTTATTGGGGCAGCGATATGAACGATTCAGGATCACATCGTTTGTACTAACTACAAAGTGGGCCGCATCCATAGTGTCCCCAAAACAAGGAACCCAACCTCATTCATATACTATAGACCATTTTGGCTATATATTTGAACTTGATCTGCATTTATTTTACTACATAAAGTTCAAACTACATTAAATAGTCTCAGGACCTTAGTTTATTGGATTTAAGAATACAATTTCAATAACAACTTTATCAAAAAACAAAACAGAATATGTTTATTAATTTACAAACTACGAGTTTTAGGACATAAAATCCAACAACACGATAGCTCAAAGTTTACTAAACGATCGTGTACACGCATGTTTTTTCCTAAACGATCGCATAGTCTTTACTAAACGATCGCGTGGTCGAGCGATTTTACCAAACGATTGTCTATACGATCAGGCCCTATTTACTACACGATCGTGTACCTTTTACTAAATGATTAAGCATCCATCTATATGATAGACCTCAGATATCTCCCACTTGCTTGGTCGTTGTAAACGATCGTTCCTTCCTCCTTCCCTCTACCAAATCCAATAGAGCCCACATCTCATAGATTCTCACTTCGAGAATACTGAGGTTTTCAAGTGGTTGTGTCCTCCTTCCGTCTATTCGTGAGAAGTCCGTGCGGTGGTAGATGACAGCGTGATTTGATGGACGATAGCCTTGATGATCTCAGCGATAGCGAGATTTGCTGGATTGACGAGAGCGAGATTTAAAGCGAAGAAGAGTTCTTCAACTAGTATGTCTCTCGCTCCTTTCTTGTTTAAGTTTCAAAGCATGTTGTAATTTATTGTTAAATGCATAACTTGGATGTTTGATTTGTGAATGCAGTATTTCTATCACAATGAATTTGGAATGATCTTGCTTCTGCTCAGAGGTACTCTTTGATAAGAGTTCCTCCAAATTTAACATTAAATTACAACATGCTATTACAAAGAAACCTCGCCTTTGAAGAAACTTTCTTCAAGTAATCCCTCGTACTTGCCACGAACAGAACTCCTTCCTTGCAGATCTCCTTCTTCACGTACAGACACTACCAATCGAGAACCCTCTATATTCTCTTTTGGGATTAAAATATTCAAGCAAGAGTTGTGGGCTTTTCTTGAGTCCTAGGAAGAGGGAAGGAGGAGGAGACGATGAGAGGGAAGTTTTCTTCAAAGAACCTTTCTCTTTCAGAAAAAAAACCTCTCTGTGTCAATTCTTGGAAGAAGATGATTTCTCAACTTCTTTTATCATAAGTTAGTTATTGATAGAATAATAGGAGGGAGTTATAACTCCTTCCCTTTTATTAATTTCAAATAAATTAATACAATGTAATATAAAATAAGTACTTTATTATATATACACTATATGTTATATCAAATATCACATATAACCTATAGTTTTATATTACATCAAATACAATATAAACTATAGATTTTATTCTCTCTTAACTATACATGACATTTAATATAAATCACATTTATATTAATTCCACTTATATGAATCTCATTCATACAAATGATATTTGGATCATATCCAAATATTTTATTCCTCTCAATATAAATCATATTTATATTTAATTACATGAATCTCATTCATATAATTGGCATTTGAATCATATTCAAATTCCTCTCATACTGTATCAAATACATTATAATTAATTATATCATATATAATTAATTCCCTAAATTAATTTGAACACTTCAAATTAATCTAAAGATTAAATCCCTATTGAGCTACAGTGGGGACCTTATGGACCTGTAGATTGAAGCTTCAACGATACTCGAATAATTAATTAAACTCTTTAATTAAATTATCCAACATCCGTTAATTTTCGATCACTCCACTAAAGACCGACAACTGCACTCTTCGGACTACAGATAAATTTTTGTGTCCATTGGATATAACCAATCAACAGTGCAATGACTCTTCACAAATTGCTTGTAAGTACAGCTTGGCCAATTTACCATTTTGCCCCTGTAGTTACATCTAACTCCTTAAGTACCACTGATTCCTCTAATGAACAATAAGTCATAGTCTCATTATGACCAAGTCCTCTCAGGCTAGGAAAGGGTGTGGCCACTATGTTCAAGACCCGGAATCAGCCCTTAAGAGAGCAATTTATCTACTTGCCTCTGCATCGAGAAAGAGTGAATTCCATCTTGTGTAGGTGAGTTCCCAGCTCCTCAATCAGACGAATCCCCAAAATGGTAGTCTTGTTGAGTTGGCAATCTGGCCACTCTCACTCATACAAATCAAAAAACCACCTTCATGAGCAGGAGTTCAACTCACTCAGGATCCAGGTCATGTCACTATAATCATCCTAGTGAAATGTAAGACTCTATTATTAATGGCGTTATATAAAGAGACTAATCATTTCGTTGTCTCGTCTTATACAAACTCTTTGTATAGGATACCCCCGGTCACATGTCTCCACATGAATGATCAGGATCACATCATTTGTAGCATTTTACAACACTTGTAACACCCACAAAACGGGATGTATCCGTAATGTCACTAGGATAAGGTACCCAATCTTATCCATCTACTACAGACCACTTAGATTATCATTTAAACAAGATCCACTTGTATGTCTCTACATACTTGTTTAAATTACATGAAATAACCTCGGATCTTAGTTTATTGGATTAAGTATATGCTTATAAAATTACACTTATTAACAATATGTTTATACAGAGTTTACAAACAACGAGAATACAAGGAGATTTAGGACACTATTCCCAACAGAGGGAGTGGACTTTAAGAAAACATTCTCACATGTTTCCATGTTGAAGTCTATATGTATTCTCCTATCTATTGCCACATATTATGACTATGAAATATGGTAAATGGATGTCATGACTACCTTTCTGAATGGTAATCTTGAGGCGACCATATATATGCAACAATCAGACGGATTCATTAAACAAGGTTAACAGAAAATGGTTTGTAAAATCAATCAATACATTTATGGATTGAAACAAGCACATCGATCTTGGAATATACGATTTGATACTGCGATCAAATCTTATGGTTTTAACCAAAATGTTGATGAGTCTTGTGTCTACCAAAAATCATCAAATGTTAGTAGCCTTAGTATATGGAGGATATCTTATTCAATGGGAATGACAGAAGTCTACTGACAAATGTTAAAGAATGGTTAGCAGCACAATTCCAAATAAAAGATTTGGGAGAGGCACAACTTGTTAGGGATTCAGATCATCAGGGATTGTAAGAACAAAACGCTAGCCTTGTCTCAGCATCGTATATTGACAAGATGCTTGTCAAATATTCAATGTACAATTTCAAGAGGAGTTTATTACCTTTCAAGCATGGAATTGTATTTTAAGGAACAATGTCCTAAGACACCTCAAGAAATTGAGAAAATGAGATGGGTCCCCAATGCGTCGTTGTTGGCAGCCTGATGTATGCAATGTTATGTACTAGACCTTGCATTTGCTATGCAATGGGGATTATCAGTAGATATCAGTTTAATCCAGGATTAGATCACTAGACAGCTGTTAAAACCATCCTCAAGTATCTTCACAGAATAAGGGACTATATGCTAGTGTATGGAGCTAAGGATTTGATCCTTACAGGATACACTAGCTCTGATTTTTAGACTGATAGGGATTCTAGGAAATCCATATCAGGATCACTGTTTACTCTCAATGAAGGAGTAATATTCTGGAGAAGCACAAAGCAAGGTTGCATTGCTGACTCTACCTTGGAGACAGAGTATGTAACGGCTCGCTAATAAGGAGGTTGTATGGGTTAGAAAGTTTTTGACAGATCTTGAAGTTGTTCCTAACATGTCAAAGCCCATCACCTTTATTGTAATAATAGTAGTATTTTGACAAATTTTAGGGAGTCTAGGAGCCACAAGAAAGGGGAGCGCATTGAGCGCAAATATCATCTCATCTAGGAGATTATGCATTGAGGGGACATGTTCATCACAAAGATCGCTTCAAAGCATAATCTTATTGATTCATTTACAATTGCTCTCATGGCTAAAGTGTTTGAAGGTCACTTGGAGAGTCTGGGTTTGTGAGACATGCATTATACAGTCTAGGACAAGTGGAAGATGTTACTGGGTGCATATTGTATACCCTAGTTTATTGTTTTGTGTACTATACTTTGTTTATGATTTGTATTTGTACACCCTACTAACTTTAAGATAGTGGGAGATTGTTAGGGTTGACGCCCTAAATCTTGTGGTTTCGTAGTTTGTAAATTATTTGTACAAACAAATTATTTATTTAATAAAATAAAATGTTATTTTATTTTAAATCTAGTTGCATTAACCCAAAAACCAATAAACTAAGGTCCTAGATTATTTAATGTAGCTTAAACATGTATGTGGTGACATAAAGTGGATCATATTTAAGCAATAACCTGAAAGTTCTGTAGTAGATGGATAAGGTTGGGTACTGATAACGTGTAGAAATACAAGTTATTTATGTCTCTCTCTTAGAACATGTGATAACGAGAAGGAAGAAAATGAGCCATTCATGAGTGAATTTATATGTAAAAATCAAAGTTGCGTGAAGGTACTTAAAACGCACCCGCTGATCGAATTTCATGGGCAAAGTACGCCAAAGCTTGTATTTTGTAGAAAAACTCAGGAACATCGCATGCACTAATCCTTTAATAAGTATGCAGAGGATGCATGCCTCGAGATTTCTGAATTTGTATCAATTGATACTCCGATAAATTTCTTGACCATTGACCATGATGCAGCGCTGATGTTCTCACCTACCTTGATGAACGATAACAACCAATCAGTGCGGGGATCCCAACACAAAGCAGAGCAAGGTTCTATAAATAGAGCCTCAGTGCTAGAAGAAAAGGGAGCCATTGACAAGCTGATTGACAAGCTGAGAGTTGCAAAGAATATTCCACTATCATTTTCTATCCCATCTCATCAGCAAAAGAGGGCATCCACCACTTCATCCACTACATCAAAGCTAGCAGACTATTTATCGAGATATTGATATCAATCACGAATCCATTTTCATTCTTCTATTTTTAACATGTTGTAGTACTTGCTTAACTAAGACATTAGACAGTTTGTATTCGAATTTTTCTACTAACTTAATATCATCATCATGTTCATCTCTATCTCATTTCATAATTGTCCATTTGTCATTGCTTTCCCCATGCATCACTAAACCCCATAGGGCAAGGGGGAAAGTCACTCTTATGATTTAAACCAATTTTCAAGGTTCTATCATGATGCTTAACATATGTTGAGGTTACACTTGTCAGTGAAAACAGAGCCAAGTAACATAACCATTGTCTCGAGAGAGAAATGGTAGCATAACCTGTTAAGTGAAGTAAGAAGTATTTCTAGAGATAGAAACAACTTTGCATTCTCAGTACTCCCTCTTGTGCATCATAAAAATATGACCAGTAGAGGCAATCACCGAGAGGTGTATGCCAATCAATGGTATGAACCATGATAGCATCACAAATAAGATTTATTGAGTTAGTAGTCACTTTCCCTCAAGCCCTTTCACATCCATAAATTTCCCTCATTGAGTCTGCGGCACCACACTTTTACTCAGTTGTAACTGTTACCTGGTTTTGGTTACATAGAATTCCCTTATCGCATTCATTTAAGCTTAAACATAAACATATCACATCTTTTAATTCTCCTGCATGAATCACTGTTGTTCAGTGCAATTATTTCAAATCCCTATGTTCGACCTTAGGTTATCCTAAGCAACTCGTGATCAGGTTTCAATTGCCCAGTGAACGAGAAAACTTGTGATTGGTGTATGTTTATTAAGATTGATCGCATAGACTTATTATCACATAGAAATTTGAGCTACAAAATCATCACATCTTTTATTTAAAACAAGTTTTTGGCGTCATTGCCGAGGATTTGAAAAAAATCGATTGAGTGTTGAATTTTTTTTTTTGTGAATTCGTGCAGGCACTTTCTCTTGAGAGTATTGTAGGTTCTATGACAAACTGCAGACGGTATATGAGTACGGGAAAAGAACCATAACCCAATATCAACCCTAAAATAGAAAGAACTTGTTGTTGCAGAGCAAGATAGAATCGCAATAGGCGTAGAAGAAATAGGGCTAATAATAACAACGATCAAAACAACCAAGCAAGAATGAATGGAAGGTTTGGTTAACAACAGCAGGATCCTGTTTTCCAAATCTATATGACTTCTCACCTGGAATTGCAAGACCAACTGTTGATGAAAACGCAAGGTTTGAAATCAAGTCAGTAATGTTACAGATAATCTAGGATGCTGGCCAGTTTGAAGGACTGCAGGGGGAGGACCAATTGGTTGAGAGGTTCATGAAGAAGTTTTTTTCCCCTGTTGTTAACGGAGGAGATGGCGGGAAGCATTGAACTTTGAGCAAGTTGATAATGAAACCCTAAGTACTGCATGGGTAAGGTTTCGACGCTTAGTTAAGAACTGTCTGCATTTTGGTATCCCTGACTGTGTCCTTATGGAGACATTCTATAATGGACTAAACGGAGCAACTCAAGTAGCCGCAGATGCATCTGTAGTAGAAGGCTTCATGGACAAAACCTATATCGAAGCAAAGGTGATACTAGACCGAATCTTAAGAAACACTGATGACTGGATAGACGATGGCTATGGAGGCCAGGATGTTGAGAAGAGAAAGATGGAGGGCATAATTATTCCAGCAAATATCGTAAGTTCATTAGTTGCCCAGATGGTCGCAGTCCCATCCCTCCTTTAAACCATGGTGATAAATCAGGGTGCGTTAAATAGAAATGTTGCAGAAGTAAATAGTACGACGCAAGCTGCTATAGTCAGTTGCTCCAATGCGGAGAACCCCATTCAGCTGACGTTTTCCCATAAGACCAACAATCTGTATTTTCAATCCATAACAACCCACTTAACAATACATATAACCCTAATTGGAGAAATCACCCTAATTTTTGTTGAGGTGGTAGCACAGATCAGACAGGGATGAAGAACTCTCACCAAAATTAACAAGCACATAAAGGAAACCATCCTGGATTCCATCCACCGCCACAAGGCCACAAGCAAAACAAAAATCGACATTCGTATAATCACAATCAAGCATCTAGTTCTAACACTTCATCATCACTAGAATCTCTCTTGAAAGAATATATCCTGAAAAATGATGCGCTAATTCAGTCGTAAGCTTCGTCTATCAGAAATCTAAAATTCTAAGTCGGTCAGTTAGCTATGGATTTAAAGAGTAGGTAGCCAGGATCCTTACCTAGCAACTCAGAGGCCCCTCGTGGGAATGGGAAGGAGCAATGTCAAGCAGTGACATTGTGTAGTGGAAGGATAGCTGCCCCACAACCAGATCGCCTACCACAACTATTGAATCAACCCATAGAAACTATGGCTGAGACTACTAACATGGCCAACGTTTTACCTACTCCTCTACCAACAACACCAAAACTGAAGGAAATTGTGCATGCGGATTTCCATGAGCAGTGGAAGGATCCTTCCAAATTTCAATCGTATATATATTCACAATTACAGTCCACAAACGGAAACAATAGGCTATGTGTAAAACAGAAATTATGGCATGTTTTACTACACGATCAAGGGAAGAATTCACATACCTTTGAAGACTCATCTTCAAGATCCCTCGATCACAAATGCTCGATCAGCGACACTCGAATATTCGTACAACACGACCACTACACTGCACGATCACAGCGAACTCGAACAAACTGATCGCCAAGGTCACAAACACTCCGAACACCACGAACGGCCTCCACACAACCTCGACTGTGTCGATTGATTATGACACCACCAAAAAGGTTACCTTGGTAATCTCGGTGTGAGAATCTGGAGTGTGGGCTGTATGTGGACTTGGTTAGAGGCAGAGACTAGAGGAAGAGCAATCGTGTAAACGATTGAGCAAGTGGAAGATGTCAAAGCCTATCGTATAGGATGATGCCTAATTATTTAACAAAAGTTATGTGATCGTCTAGCTAAAGCTATGCGATCGTTTCACTCATCGGTCAGTTATCGTATAGAAACTCTCCACAATCTTCAAGTCTCTCCAAGCTGTCGTTTAGTAAATCTGATTTACTTGATAGTCTTTTTCGTGAGAACTTTCCGAGATTAGAAATCTCAAATTAACATTACTAAAATTAGGAAAACATTTTTCCTTTTATCTCACAGTTACCATCAAACTACCAATAACCTCCCACTTAATTGGTTATTAGAGAAAAAGAGATAATTATCCAATAATTAATATTATTATAAATATAAATGATAACCAACATATCATACTATATTTATAACCTATAGTTTTAATATTTCATCTCATGAAACATATAAACCATAGCTTTTTTTTTTCTATTTCATGGCACTTAATGTAAATCTCATTTACATTAACCCTTCACTTGATGTATCTCATACACCACATCGATCATATCATATATAATCGAATTACCTCTTGTCAATTTGAAACTTTCAAATCAACACCAAGAACTGATCCTCAACTTGAATCCATTGAGCTACCAAGGGGACCTTATGGACCCGTAGCTCAAAGCTCCAACGATACGTGAATAACTGACTAAAATCTTTGGTCACGGGATCCACCATCCGTTAACTGCCAAGCACTCCACTAAAGACCGACAGCTAAACTCTTCTTACTACAGATATATTATGTGCCCATCTTAACCAATCAGCAGCACGACAACCCTTCGCAGATCGCTCGTAAGTATAGCTCGACCAATAATCGTTATGCCTCTATAGTTACATCTAACTCCTTAAGTACCATCGATCCCTCTAATGAACATAAGTCATAGTCCTACTATGACTGAGTCCTCTTTTCTAAAGAGAAGTTATGGCCACTATGTTTAAGCCTCGGAATCAGCCCTTAAGGGAGCAATCTATCTACTTACCCCTGCTTCGGGGAAGGAGTGAATTCCATCTTATGTAATTGAGTTCCCAGCTCCCAAATCAAATAAGCCCCCAAAACGGTAGGCATATTGAGTTGGCAATCTAGCCACTCTCTCCTATACTAATCAAAGGACCGCCCTTAAAGGCAGGAGTTCTCAAAACACTCAAGATTGAGGTCATGTCACCTATGGTAGTTTAGGTGAGATGTAAGTCTCCAATATCAACGACATTATAAGTCTCCAATATCAACGGCATTATATACAGAGACGAATCATCTTGTGGTCTGGTCTTCTACAAACTCTTTGTATAGGATACTCCCGCTTGCATGTCTCCATATGAATGGTCAAGATCTATCATCTGTAGTAGTTTATAACACTTGTAGACCTCTACAAAGCGGGCCGTATCCGTAGTGTCACCAAGATCAGGTATCCCACTTTAATCATTGTACTACAGACCTATTTAGGTTATCACTTAAGGCATGATCTACTTGTATATCTCATATACATGCTTAAGTTTACATACAATAACCATGGAGCTTTGTTTATTGGATATGAGTAAATGCTAGAATGAAATAACACTTATTTATTCATAAAAATGTGTATAATTACAAAAAACGAGACTCGGGAGAATTAGGACACCAATCACAACAAAAACCATATCCAGAGAATGAGTCAACGCATACTAAATCTACTTCCTAGATCATTAGACCAACACACACTTTGTAAGCAACCAATAACTCTGAAGGGCAAGAATCTACTTAGGAAGTGAAGCAGGATCCTCTGCCATTCCCTAGTAGGTTGAGAAAAAAAGATAAAAGCAGACAATTCAAAATATTTTTGGATGTTTTAAAGCAACTCCACATTAATATACCCCTTGTGGAAGCACTGGAGCAAATGACAAGTTATGTGAAATTCCTTAAAGACATCCTTGCCAAAAAAAGTTAATTAGGGGAATATGAGACAGTGGCATTGATGCATGCAGTTACTGTTTAAGAATAACATTCTTGAGAAATTGAAAGATCCAGGTAGATTCACATTGCCATGTTCTATTGGAGGAAAAGAGGTTGGTCATGCATTATGCGACCTTAGAGCCTACATCAATTTGATGTTGCTTTCCATATTCAAGAAGTTAGGGATTGGTGAAGCTAAACCCACCACTATGACCTTGCAGCTCATCAATAGGTCAATAACGCATCCTGAAGGAAAAATTAAAGATGTTCTTGTGCAAGTAATCAAATTTATCTTTCCATCTGACTTTATTATCCTAGATTATGATGCAGACATGGATATCCCCATCATTTTGGGGTGCCCATTCTTAGCTATAGGACGTACACTAATTGACGTTCAAAAAGGAGAATTAACAATTCAAGTGGATGATAAGAAAGTCAAGTTCAACGTGTTTAATGTGCTAAAATACCTGGATGACATTGAAACTTTTTAGTACATTGATGACCTCAGAATAGAACATTACGACACAATGTAGAAAAAACTAGATGAAGAAGAAGTTGAAAATGATGCAATCATGTAAGAAATTTACATGTTGGTGAAAGCAGACCTTGGTTTTGAATCATTAAATCTATCTGAACTAACCATAGAAAAGACTAACCCATCTCTACAAGAGCCACCTACATTAGAGCTCAAAGCCCTACCAGCTCACCTCAAGTATGCTTACGGAGGGGATAACGACACCCTTCCTGACATCATCTCTGACGTATTGAGCAAAGAAGATGAGAAAGCCTTGCTAAACATACTAAGAAAATACACCAAGGAAATTGGTTGGACCCTAGCCGACATAAGAGGAATCAACCCTCTTATTGTATGCACAAAATTCGACTGGAAGAAGGAAAAGAGAGCTCGGTAGAGAGGTAGCTGATAACTTGAGAAATACAAGTTATTTATGCCATCTTATCTAGATATTGCGGCCAAAAGTTAGTAATTATTCGCCAATTGTATGAAAATTAACTTAGTATGACAATAATTATAAATGTTTGCAATTACACCCACTAACGCCAAAAAGATGGAGGACAAGCCAAACTTTACTCTGTTTTGTAGGAGACCAAGTCACCGCTTGCGCTCAAGGCTCATGAGAAACTAATCAACGCATCTCTATCACATTGCACCCATCAATCAACCTTGAAGAGACAATTATCGAAGTAACGGTGCAATGCGATGGTAGATCCATAGCTATGCTACGACCGCATGCGGTAATAAAAACAAACATCGCATGCGAACCTATGATCGAAAGATGCAACCGAGCAACGCGAAAGCGGAGGATTGAGACACGTGTACAACTAACGGTTGTGCAGAATTGATGGTCTGATTGCATAATAGAAGGAATAATATCCCTCCATCTACGAAATTACCATAACCATCAAGTGGGGACCACATAGCCGGAGTCAAAGGATCTGCTCCTATAAATACCCCAGAAAATTCAGAGAAAATTATGCTATTTGATACTGGGCTAAGTGCTGTAAGATTTTAGAGAGAAAAAGGCTGAGCTGAGTGCTAAAAAGAAGAAATCTGGGAAGAGAAAGAGATAAGGTCGAGAGGTAAATCTCAGATCCGACCAGCTGTATACCCAATCGAAGCTCTGTGCAAAGACCCCTGCTACCGGTGGAGCAAGCCTGAGAGGGAAGCTCTTCTTGCCATCAAAACCATCCTATCCGGCAAGTAGATCTCCATTGAATCTGTGCCAAGACATTGGCACCTAATTGTATCTGTTCTATCTCTCTTTCACTATATTCCATGTTTTCTTTATCTCTACATTCACACATCATGTATCAAACACTTAGTAGAAATATTAAATGTTTCGATAGATTTCATTTACCATTCTCTGTCTATTTCCATTCACCCATTAGTCACTTTCTCCATGATGTTTTCTTAGTCTCTTGATGAGCAATATGAATCACCAAAAACTTAATATGTATTAAAGTTATCAAATATGTTTAGCTAAAGCATGCTAGACGGCATCTTCACCTGTGAGAGCAGAAGTGAAGATGTCATTCTGATCTACCGAGAGAAGGTCAGAAGAGTGCGTTAACTAAAGCGAGTAGTACTTCCAGACATGGAAGCAACCTTGCGTTCATCACATTAGACTTTATTTCACCACGGACATATGGGAGACGCGGCCGATCACTGAAAGGTGTACGCCAAGAGAAGAGCAGAACAGTATTTGTACCTTCAATTCGATTAAGAACTTGTGTTGTTTGTAATACTTATCTTTCTCTTTCTAATCTGTTCACAATACTTGTCATCGCATTCCACGTCTTTGCACAACCTTCATAGCCAGCCTTAATCCTAGTATCTTGCATATAAACCTTGTATCTTGTAACATCTAGTTTAGGTTTATTGTATTTTCATGTTTTATCGCATCTTACTGCTTTCCTTTATTTTACTGTAATTTACATACTGTACACACTTTTATAAAGAATTGAAAAACCCGGTCGCATATACCATGAACATACCGCAATAACCGGCACCACTTTCTCGTGTTCGACCTCAGATCATACCGAGAAACTTGCGGTGGAATTACATTTGGTTTCATCGTAAGGAAACTTGTGACAACGTAGGGCATACTACTTGAGCATCTCTAATTAATGCATAAATAGTAGTAGTATCGCATCATCATGAGCATTAAATATCATACATACAAATCACGTTACAGTAACGCAGATTGAACCCTGCTATGCGCGAGGTAGTCAAGAAAGAGATTATCAAGTGGCTTGATGCGGGAGTCATTTACCACATTTTTTATAGTAGTTGGGTCAGCCCGATTCAATGCATACCTTAAAAGGGGGAATGACCATCGTGGCCAATAGCAAAAATGAGTTGATTCCCACATGAACCATGATAGAGTGGCACATTTTTATGGATTACCGCAAGCTAAATCCAGCCACAAAGAAAGATCACTTTCCTCTGCCCTTTATTGACCAAATACTCGATATACTCGTAGGGAATGAGTTTTCTTTTTTTCTATATGGCTACTCCGGCTACAACCAAATAGCTATTGCGCTAGAGGATCAGGAGAAAACCATCTTCACATGCCCGTTTGGCACTTTTGCCTTCCAACTATGCCATTTGGGCTCTGCAACAAGCCTGGCATCTTTCAGAGGTGCATGATGGCAATATTCTCTGAATTCTTGGAAATTTTGGTGGAAGTATTCATCTTGGAACAATGTCATAAGTCCCCATACGAAAGATATTTTAGAGGGCAAAGGACTGCAGCCAAAGTCATTCAATGTGGCTACTTTTGGTTAACTTTATTCAAGGATGCCCAAGCCCATGTAATAAATTGTGATCGATGCCAGAGAACTGTTAATATGTCCAGAAAGAACGAAATGCCGCTGACTTCCATCCTGGAAGTGGAATTTTTCGATGTGTGGAGCATAGAATTTATAGGTCCTTCCCCAAAATCAGAGGGGCATTAATACATTCAAGTTGCAGTTGACTATGTCTCCAAATGGGTGGAAGCAATCTCGTGCACCAAGAACGATGCGAACACAGTGGCGAAATTTTAAAGAAAAATATCTTTACGCGATTCAATACCCTCTGTGTGATAATAAGCGATGAAGATATGCATTTTATTAATCGCATCGTTACTAATATTTTATTGAAATTCAATGTTAGTCATAGGGTTGCAACAGCTTACCATCCACAAATAAGCGGTCAAGCAGAGGTTTCCAACAGGGAGATAAAGTCCATCTTGGAGAAAGTTGTCAGCACCTCCAGGAAAGACTAGGCACAATGATTGGATGAGGCTCTATAGGCATATCGTACTTCTTACAAAACTCCCATTGGAATGTCTCTATATGTGTTAGTCTTTAGGAAGACTTGTCATTTACCGTTAGAGCTGGAGCATAAAGCACAATGGGCACTCAAGAAGCTGAATCTAGACTTAACGAGTGTAGGGGAAGCCAGGAAACTTCAATTAAATGAGCTGGCTAAATGGCGCATCGCTACTTACAAGAATGCTAAGTTCTATAAGAAATAGACGAAAAAGTGGGATGACGACAAAATTTGTAAGAAAAACTTAGCCATCGGGCAACAAGTCTTATTATTTAATGCACGTCTTCATCTGTTCCCGGGTAAATTAAAATCACGATGGTCCGGGCCCTTCATCATCAAAAACATATTCCCGTAAGGAGTTGTCGAACTGACCAGTGAGGATGGAAGCAATGTTTTTAAGATCAATGGTCAACATCTGAAGCCTTACTTTGGAGGCTTAGAGGATCACAGCAAGGAGAACATTGTTCTAGCCGTGCAAGCTTGATCGCCTGCATGGATGCACTTTGCAGTATCATGTGTTATTATCTCAAAGGCATCCATCCCTACCCTTTTACTATTTTCCTAGATTAATCTATGATCTTGTCTTTTATTTGAACATGCTATTTTGCTGCTTACTCTAAGATTGGATTAAATTTATTTTAAATGGATTGTGATTATTTCTTACGATAATGGTCGCTTAACGCGCCCGTAATTCTGCCCCTCCCTAGTTCACGCGAATTCCTTAGGCGTCAGCACAATGACGGTTTATAGGTTACATTTTTTAGGCATCAAATATGCACCAATAGACGAAATGTCCTTTCGTCTACCAGGCATTTAATGATCCGCAGGATTTTGGGATTCCTAAACCTACCGATTATTCACTATTACAACGCTTGATATTCTCGATTGTCGATCTATTTTAACCCACCTCATTCCAATTCTCTTGCTTATACCTACATTTAGAGTAATCTACTATCTCTCGAATGTTAAGTCCTCAATTTTTCGATCACCCAAATCTCAGTTCATCCTTCGTGTCCTCTTCGAAATCAATGGCCAACCAAGCCTCCAACACCCATACTGCATAGACCTCGCCAATCGGAGTCCCTTCCTCCGTCTGGAGGGTCGCCATCCTTGTAGCCAGCTGCCGCGTTTCCACACAGCCAAAACCATTGCCCCGCCCTCCTTTTAAACCCAAAAAGTGAATCGTACCTTCCTCCGTCGTCGTCTCGTCGTCCCACAGCCGAAGGGGTCGAGTAAGGAGAGTGCCCCAGCCACCAATTCTATGGTGGTTGCATCACCGCTCCCATATAAAAGTGTGTTAAAGAGGAAGGATGATAAGGAAGTTTTTGGGAGCATTCTGAGTAACATGAAAGCGATGGTAGGTTGCCAGAGGCTAGAGTGGTGAATCAATCTATGTCCGATGAGGATACGGTAATTGTTGTACTGCATATTGAGGACCTTGCAATAATGGATCCCAAGGAGCATGCACCAGCAGACTCCAATGAAGGATCCATATGGGCTGTGATGGACGACGTAGAATCAAGACAGAGGGTTGACAAGGCTTAGCTTACCATAGAGAAGGAAGACTTGGAGGAATTGGAGCGAGCTCAACAAAGAAAAGAGAGAAGAGAAAAAGAAGGCTAAGAAGAAATAGTGCAACAAGGAAGAAAAGCGCATCAGGCGCAAAGAAGAAGAGCACCGTCAGTGGGCTAAAAGCCTGATTATTAAGGGAGAATCAACCACTGCAAGGATGGAAGAACCTTTGGCAGTGAAGAATGTTGAGCCAAATATGCCAAATCATCTCACATTCCCTCATGATTGTTTGGCTGCATCTGAGGCTCAACCGTGCGGCCCTCAGGAAGATGATGATGTGCCAGTTGCTCCACTCGTCCATCGATCAAGGAAGCGAATTGTAGAAATTAACAATGTCGAGATGGTGGATGCAACCCAAGCAGATGAGCTGGGAATAGACAGATAAGGGTCTTCTGTGGACCCAAAGAATGCGCAGGTACTTTGGCTTATAAAAAAACAAAGAAGAACGGGAGTGAGTGTTGATAGAAAAAGAAGCAAAGAGGGAGCAAGTGCGCCAAATCATCGCATCTGCAGATTTGGTAAGACGTTTACACGATGAAGAAATGCGCCGAGCAAATGCACTAGCAGGAGAGGAAGCTAAGAAAAAGCTTGAAGAAGAATGGCGCATAACAATTCCCTCTAAGCAATTAGGGCAAGAGTTGAAAGAGGAAGACAAAGCGGAGAGGAATGAGAAGGAAGAGAAGGAGACGTGTAGACAGGCGAAAGTCCATTGCAATATTGAGCTTAAAAGAAAAGAAAATGAAGAGTGAGAGAAGGAGGAGCAAGAACGTGAAAAGGAGAAAGCACGTGCAAAGAGGCAGAGGGCTCGACTTGTCGCTGTGTAAGTGAAGGGCAAGGAGAAGGTGGAAGGGAGTAGGTCATCTTCTGCTCGGGGGCATTCAAGATCTGGAAAGAAAGAAAATGATGATCTACTCATGGAGATGGAGTTCTTCCTGAAGTCAACTCGACTGCCAGATTTCATCATAAGCATTATGGTTGAGCTTGGATGGGAAGTGTTTTGCCAGTGTTCGCCCATCGTAATCCCAAGCATAGTGCGAGTATTCTACCAAGGCCACCTACATGAATCAACAGATGTGGTGGTCATTGGCGATTGGGCTTTTCCATTCAACTCCCAAGATATCAACTAGTTATATAAGTTAAAAGATTTCCCTGACGCACCCGGTAATTGGTTGATAGAGAGCCCTGATGACGAGCATTTGGAAGAAGCGTTGAGAGTGTTAGTGCAGCCAGGAACCCAATGGACCATTTCTTTGAACGGGATTCACACGGAAGCTTCCAACTGTCTCCTCCTCAAAGTGCGCCTATGGGTCTATTTGGTGAAGAAATGACTCATCTCAATAACACATGACAAGACTATTTCACAGGATCGAGTTATGGTCGCATATTGCATTGCTCATGGCATTCCAATCGATGTTGGACATTTGATCGCAAGGCAAATACGCGGATCAGTTGGTAGGCCTCATGCCAGCTTTTCTTTCCTTGGACTGTCACAAGCTTCTGCCTACCGATGGGATATGGAGTCAAAGAAGAGCCTATGGTTGAGGTCCACAGATTGATTAACACCAAAATCCTGCAGATTCTGCTGAAAGATTCGCCTCATTGCCCAAAACTCCCCAACCACCCAATCATTGACCTTAATGCACCACAACATCCCAAACCCAAAAGGTCACGCCAATCTTCCAAAGGGAAAGTAGTTTCTCTCGAAAGCCCCAAGGGCATCCTAATGGATGAGCACATAGACTCCCCTTCCCCTTTTTCAATTATCCCTCCAAATCCTCTTGCTCCTTTGTCACCTCTTCCAGAAGCCTTCACCAACCTTCTCCTCCTGCCTGATTGGGATCATCAGTCTCTAGCAACTTCACCCTACCAATCACTGCAACTCTATCCATCTCCTCCGTACTCGACCCATGTTGATGACCCACATAATTTGAATGTCAGTCCCTCTCATCAGCCCTAAACCACAGCTGGCGAGACATCTAGGGCATCGCCATATCATCAACTTCCCCCATCCATAGTTGTTACCATTGATGAGTTCTGAGCACTCATTAGCCACGAATTCTCCTTCTTCTGACAATTGCTTATGGAATTGCATTCTTACAATGCCACGTTGCACCAAGCTCTGGTGAATGTGCAGCACAACATATTCACCATCCGCCAGAATCAACGACAACAGGCTGAGCACAACCATGAGTACTTTAATTTCTTGACTGCATACTTACATAGCCTCGTGGTTCCTCCTTATTTACGTCATCCCTTATTCTTCCAAGAGCAGTAGCTCTTGCTCCACAAGCTCCACCCCATGATGCGCTGATAGCACCCCCCCCCCCCCCCGACAATGATCCTCTACCTCTATTGTAAATTTGGGGGTGTGTTTTGAAAGTTCTTCTCTGAATCTCTCTATTTCTTCTACTTGTAATTTAATTTGTGTTTGTTATAAGTATATGATAACTTGTAGAAATACAAGTTATTTATGTCACCTTATCTAGATATTGCGGCCAAAAGTTAGTAATTATGCACTAGTTGTATGAAAATTAGCCTAATATGACAATAATTATAAATGTTTGCGATTACACCCACTAACGCCAAAAAGATGGAAGACAAGCCAAACTTTACTCTGTTTTGCAGGAGACCAAGTCACCGCTTGCGCTCAAGGCTCATGAGCAACTAATCAACGCATCTATGTCACAATTGTGCTAGTTGATCAACCATGAAGAAACGATTACCGAAGTGACGGTGCAAGGCGACAGTCGGTCCAGAGCTCTACTTCGACCGCATGCGGTAATAAAAACAAACACCGCATGCAAACCTATGATCGAAAATGCAACTGAGCAATGCGAGAGCGGAGGATTGCGACACGTGTACAACTAACGGTTGTGCAAAATTTATGGTCTGATTAAAAAACAGAAGGAATAATATCCCTCCATCTTCGGAATTACCATAACCATCAAGTGGGGACCACAAGGCCGAAGTCAAGGATCTACTCCTATAAATACCCCATTGATTTCAGAGAAAAGTATGTTATTTGATACGCGGCTAAGTGCTGTAAGATTTTAGAGAGAAAAGGCTGAGCTGGGTGCTGAAAAGAAGAAATTCAGGAAGAGAACGAGATAAGACCGAAAGGTAAATCTCAGATCCGACCTGCCATATACCCGATCGAAGCTCTGTGCATAGATCCCTACTACTGGTGGGACAAGCCTGAGAGGGAAGCTCTTTCTACCATCGAAACCATCCGATCCGACAAGCAGATCTCCATCGAATCTGTGTCAAGACATTGGCACTTTTTTGTATCTGTTCTAACTCTCTTTCATTATATTCCATATTTTCTTTACCTCTTCATTCACAAATCATGTATCAAACACTTAGTAGAAATATTAAATGTTTTGATAGATTCCATCTACCATTTTCTGTCTATTTCCATTCACCTGTTAGTCACTTTCTTCATGATGTTTTCTTAATCTCCTGATGAGCAATACGAATGACCAAGAACTTAATCTATATTAAAGTTATAAAATACATTTAGCTAAAGCATGCTAGACGACATCGGTACCTGTGAGAGCAGAAGTGGAGATGTCATTCTGATCTATCGAGAAAGGGTCAGAAGAGTGCATTAACGAAAGCGAGCAGTACTTCCAGACATGGAAGCAACCTTGCGTTCATTACGTTAGAATCTGTTTCACCACAGACATGTGGGGAACATGGCCGATCACTGAGAGATGTACGCTAAGAAAAGAGCATAACAGTATTTTTACCTTCAATCCAATTAAGAACTTGCGTTGTTTGTAATACTTATCTTTCTCTTTCTATTTTGTTCATAAGACTTGTCGCCACATCCCACATCTTTGCACAACCTTCACAGCCAGCCTTAATCCTAGCATCTTGTACATGAAGTCTGTATCTTGTAACATCTAGCTTAGGTTTATTTTATTTTTATGTTTTATCGCATCTTTACTGCTTTCCTTTATTTTACCGCAATTTACATACCTGTACAAACTCCTTTATAAAGAATTGGAAACCTGGTCGCATCTACCATGAACATACCGCAATAACTGAAAACCATTTCCCCGTGTTCGACCTCAGATCATACCAAGAAACTTGCGGTGGAATTACACTTGGCTCCATCGTAAGGAAACTTGTGACAACGCAGAGCATACTACATGAATATTCCTAATTGACGCATAAATAGAAGTAGTATCGCATCATTTTGAGCATTTAATATCATACATACCTACGAGTTGACAATATATCTTACGCTCTATCATTTATACTTCTTAAATTCCAATGGAAATGCGTTTTTTTCCTTCCTCATATGTCTTTGTCTTATGTATTGCTCACTTATCCTCTTGAAATTCTTTCCTTTCAATCATCGTTTTGCGTTGTTTAGCAGTTATGACGTTATGTATGCAAGTATTTAATGCATCTCAGTAATCACATACTTCTTTTTACCCTCGAACCTGCTCCAATGATTCCCTCTTACCTTGTATTTCCACAAGCCTCTACTCAAGCCTCTTTTTCAAAACTTTTGAACAAGTGTGTTTTTTTTTTTAAATGCAATGAGGACCTTGCACCTCTAAATTTGGGAGTGGGAGATGTCTGAGCAGATGTGTTTACCTTTGATCTCAAAAAAAAAATACCAATAATGTATATATATTATATATATATATATATATATATATATATATATATATATAAATTAAAAAATCTAATAAACTCTATATATATATATATATAATAAAAAAATCTAATAAACTCCACTTTTAGCACAAAGGAAAAATTCTAACCTGATATGAGTTAAGTTGAGAAAGGAACTTGCCTATAGTTGGATACTTCGCATGACACCCGTGCAGGTAAGCCAAAATGAAAGTAGGCTACCAGGATCAACGCAATGCAAAAATAATAAAATAAAGGCAACTTCACTATCTGACAGGAGTAGAAACTTAGCCAAGGTAAGAGTTAAGTTGAGCTTGGAACATAAATGTAGATGGATGTCCGCATGACACCCGTGGGGACAAGCCAAAACGAAGAGTGTGACCAAGCTCAGCATCTTGAGTGCATAATAAATAATTTCAACCCAAATTATACCTCTCCCTACAGAAAATGCATGTTGTTTAAATCAAGAAAAAGAATTTTGAGCAGAAATTTGTTGAGTCTAAGGCTAAGAAAAGATTTCCTTGAAGAAGTGATAACGGGTAGAAATGCACGTTATTACAACGCAAATAAGTAAAACAATGAGGGAATACGACGGTAAAAAGATACAAAGTCATGTCCAAAAGTGTTAAACTGAGAAAATTGTGATCGCATGCACCCATCGCATAAAAGCAGTTAATTTACTTATTCTGTGCAGGAAAAATGCATTGGTGCAAGTAAAATTTCGATCCAAGGAATTAGGCGTCAGCGCGTATTGAAAGATTGCGATCGCAAAGTCATGCGATCGTATGCAATCGCGAGAAGTTTTTCAAGAAGGCGGCCGCATAAAGACTGCGCATCAAGGTGGCAGCATAATAAATCATGATGGGACGGAAAGCTAATGATGGTCGAATCCGAATTTAGTTGACAATCTGTTAAGACCACACTATAGCAAAGTACACTCAATTTTCGGTGACCATTAATCGGCGCATCAGAGCAAAAGATTTAATGACCACCCATCATTGCAATCATTAGAGAGAAAAGCTTCTTCACCTTGAGCTCTATAAATACTGAAGGCCACTAGGTTAACGGGGGGATCGTTATATAGAATACAAGATAGAGAGCCATTAGTATGTTCATATTCATACTTAGACTTAGAAGACGGAAATAAGCCAAGAGAAGAAGATGCCGAAAGATCATTCCCGGATAGCTCGAAAAACTGCCGGAAAGCGCTACAAAAGGAGAGAGGGTCAACATTTGCGAAAGCAACGATATTCATCTGGGAGAGTTGGAGTGAAAGACAGTGTAAAAGGCCATGGAAAGTAAGACATTGCTACCGGACTTCTTATCTCTACATTATATTGCTATTCTGTATTCTGCATTTAATTTATAGACAATAGAAATCTCATTTCAACTTATGTTCAATCTCTCCATATTTCGCATGAGTAGCTAAATTTCCGAATGGGTTGAGAAGTACTTAGCTATGACCTAAGATTTTCGCTTTATGTGATCATCTTGTCTTATGTATGCGTCATTCACCCTTTAGAGATACTTGAGAGAGTAGTCTAAAAAAATAATCTAGACTTGAGAGAGTCATATTAGAATCTAGGCTTGAGAGAGTCAGATTAGAACCGCATAAGCAAGAGATAGAAACTTAGACATAATTTTTGTTTGCTATTACGCATCGCATGCACCCTAGAAATAGGATATGATAGTATGCGGTCACCTTGTGTATATATGCATCATTTATCATCGCATAGACAAGAATAGAGGCTTAGACATAAGTCCTATCGACATTTTCGTATACATCACATGCGTCCTAGAAATAAGAATTATGGCATTTGCATGAGAGATGACATGTTGTTGTTTGTGTGTAGCATGATTGCATAACTTGAACGCAATCTTAGGAAGTGTTAGCTAAACCCCTTCTCAACTCGTTCATCACATACTCATTGTATTCTCGATTTTATCAACTCTTTATTCGAACTCCGTCGCATAGGAAACATACTTAATCAAAACACCATCCAACTTATTTGTTTTCACCACCGCAAAAGAATTAAAATTTACTATCGCATATTAACTCAGTAGTCTCTATGTTCGACTCTGGACTTACCAGGAAACCTAGTGAGGCTTATACTTGGGTCTTATTAGGAAAACTTGCATGTGCAATGCATAACACATTAGACGCAACTTCATACCATAATCTCATCACATTTACAACGCATCAAGAAGCGACCAAGAGTTAAAAGAAACAAATGATTTCAAAGAGTTTGTGTAAAAATGAAGCATTCTGAGCTAATAACTGGCATAATGCGATGATTTAAGTTGAGTTTGAATTTCTTCAGTATAAGATATGCTTGAGGACAAGCATTATTCTAAATTTGGGGGTGTGATAACGTGTAGAAATACAAGTTATTTGTGTCTCTTTCTTAGAACATGTGATAATGAGAAGGAAGAGAATGAGCCATTCATGAGTGAATTTATATGTAAAAATCAAAGTTGCGTGAAGGTACTTAAAATGCACCCGCTGACCGCATTTTATGGGCAAAGTACGCCAAAGCTTGTATTTTGTAGGAAAAATCTAGAGCATCGCATGCGCTGATCCTTTAAGAAGTATGCAGAGGACGCATGCCTTGGGATTTCTGAAGTCGTATCAACTGATACTCTGACAAATTTCCTAACCATTGGCCATGATGTAGCGGTGACGTTCTCACCTACCTTGACGAATGATAACAACCAATCACTGTGAGGATCCCAACATAAAGCAGAGCAAGGTTCTATAAATAGAGCCTCAGTGCTAGAAGAAAAGGGAGCCATCGACAAGCCGAGAGTCGCAAAGAATATTCTTCTATCACTTTCCATCCCATCTCATCAACGAAAAACAAAGATTCTGAGAGGACCTCCGCCACTTCATCCACTATATCAAAGCTAGCAGACTATTTATCGAGAGATTGATATAAATCACGAATCCATTTTCATTCTTCTGTTTTTAACATGCTGTAGTACTTGCTTAACTAAGACATTAGACAGCTTGTATTCGAATTCTTCTACTAACTTAATATCATCATCATGTTCATCTCTATCTCATTTCATAATTGCTCATTTGCCATTTCCTTCCCCATACATCACTAAACCCCATAGGACAAGAGGGAAAGTCACTCTTACGATTTAAATCAAGTTTCAAGGTTCTATCATGATTGCTTAACATATTGAGGTTACACTTGTCTATGAAAACAGAGCCAAATAGCATAACCATCGTCTCGAGAGAGAAATGGTAGCAAAACCTGTTAAGTAAAACAAGAAGTATTTCTAGAGATAGAAACAATCTTGCATTCTCCCTCTTGTGCGTCATAGAAATATGACCAGTAGAGGCAATCACCGAGAGTTGTACGCTAATCAAAGGTATGAACCATGATAGCATCTCAAATAAGATTTATTGAGTTAGTAGTCACTTTCCCTCAAGCCCTTTCACATCCATAAATTTCCCTCACTGAGTCTACGGCACCATACTTCTACTCAGTTGTAACTTTTACCCGGTTTCGGTTACTTAGAATTCCCTTGTCGCATTCATTTAAGCTTTCACATAAACATATCGCATCTTTTAATTCTCGTGCATGAATCACTGTTGTTCTGCAAAATCGTTTCAAATCCCTGTGTTCGACCTTAGGTTATCCTAAGCAACTCGTGATCATGTTTCACTTGACCGGTAAACGAGAAAACTTGTGATTGGTATATGTTTATTAAGATTTATCGCATAGACTCATTGTCATAACAGTTTTGAGCTACGAAATCATCACATATTTTATTTACAATAGGTACCTTATCCTAGTGACACTACAAATACAACCCACTTTGTAATTGTCGCAATTGTTGTAAAGTTTTATAAATAATCTAATCCTAATCATTCAAGTGGAGATATGTGAGTGGAGATATCCTATACAAAAAGTTGGTATAAGATCGGACCACGAAATGATTAGTCTCTCTTTATAACATTGTTACTTGAAGAGGCTTACATTTCACTAGGATGACCATAGGTGACTTGACCTTAATCCTAAGTGAGTTGTGAACTCCTTTCTATGAGAGCAGTCCTTTGATCTATATGGATGAGAGTAGTCAGTTTTACCAACTCAATAAGTCTACCATTTTGGAATTATTCCGAGGGGAAGTTGGGAACACAGCTACAAAAGGAGTTCATTCATTCCTGTTGCATAGAGTAAGTAGATAAATTATTCCTTTAAGGGCTGATTCTAGGTCTTGAACAACAAGGCGCTTACCCTCTCATTGGCTAGAGAGGGGTCTATTTATTTTTATGAGTTATTGGAGAATAAATTAACCAAAACAATCATGAAATAAAGTAAAATAAATATAAACATATGTAAAAATAATTGTATCATAAGTAAAAACAACCTACTTTTTAAAATTAATAATAAGTTTGGGTTGGTTTTGGTTATTATAAGTGAACCCATGAACCAATCCAACTCATAAAATTTTCATTTATTTGAACTCAACCCAATCTAAATGAGTTGATAACCCAACCCAAACCGTACAGGTTGGGTTAGGTTGATCAAAATTTTCAGATCATTAAGTTTTTTAACACCCTAGCAAGCACCACACTAGTTTGTAGGTTTTTTTCTTTTGCAGACCACTTTCTTCTCCCCTTCAAATAAATTTACTGTTAGTATCATGTGAAGGTCATGTGCATTTTCCTTGTCTAAAATTTGACATCAAACAGTTTTGAATATTCAAATATCAAATAGACACAAATTTTAAAGTTCAATGACTAAATTTATAATTTAACCTAAAATTTTATATTATGATTAAATTATAAGTTTAGTGTCAAATTTTCAAGTTTCTTATCAATTTCTTTTATAATATCCAAGAGACCCAAAAAAAAATATGAACTTTATTTTGGGCTGCATTGCACTGAGGATGGAAACTTACTTCTATAAGAAATTGATGTGTTATGGATTTAAAGACAAGAAAAAATGAGATGCCTTGCTATCGCCAATCTTAAATGTGGCATATGGATCCACCATTTCTTAGGCTTATTTCTCATTAAGTTCAACATGTTGATGTGAATTTGGACTTCAATTTTTTTTTTTTTTTTTTGTTGGAGATATAATGCTTCAACCAAGAGTTTACACACAATTGCAGCATTTATATTCTACCTCTGGCATTGATCACCAACAATAGTTAAATTGTTAAAATGAGTATAGCTCAACTGAAATACAAAATATACTATTAACTTTGAGGTCAAATCTTTGATTCTCCTTCTCCCATATCGTAAAAAATAAAAACAAAACAAAATTAAAAAAAAAAAAAAAGAAAAGAAAAAAAAAACAATAAGAGCATATTCGGTGGTAATTAAAAATACTCACTTTTTGAGTTTGGGAGTTCAAATGCGTTACCCTCATTGTACTAAAAGAAAAGGCAACCAACAATAATATTATTTGATGACTTTATATATGCACATGAGCATGTATTTATTGTATTTACTGTATTTGTTGTATTTATTATAATGAATGAAGTCCCTACATTTATTTAGTTCATACCATTTCCAATTAGAGTACATTAACCAATTTGGAATTGAAATAGAAAGGAATGAAATGAAAAGGAATTTAGCCATTACTTAAATAATGGTATTGTTTAGTTGCATTAGTAATTTATATTTCCTACATATATAACTTATAGCGGAGTTATATATTCGGGAATAAATTTATTTTAACACTTTCTTGTTTCAAAACAAAATAATAAATGATAAAAGGATTTCCAATAATAAACTATCCAATTTAATTAAAGTAACTGTTATGGATTTGATGAGTACAATGGCGCACAACGAGAATAGAATATAATATAATAATAATATATAATAAAATATATAAATATATAAAATAAATAAATTACAAAAGTAAATAAAATAACAAAGAATGAATTTCTCCACTCCTTCTTCCAATCTTTTTGGATTGATCACCAATATGTGTATTTCATAACCCACCAAATACCACTATAGGCAATTTCGCAAGTGAAGATGGATTACATGGACACTAATAGTATATAATCTTAAGACACATGGACAACAAATGGGGTAATAAATAAGTGACACATGGTTAATGGGCATCTACATTACACCTAATTTAACATATTTATAATATTCCCCTTAGATGCCCATTATATCTGAAATATGCCTCGTTAAAATCTAACTAGGAAAAAACCCAATGGGAAGAAAATCCTAGTGAAAGAATAAGAGTACATATTTCATATAATCTTATACTCTTTAAAAAGTATATTTACTCCCCCTCATGGAAACATCACTTGAGATCTCTGAGTTGCCGCATTCCAATGTTGTGCATCAGTTTTTCAAAGGTTACGGTAGGTAATACTTTTGTGAATAAGTCTGTCAGGTTATCTTTCAAACAAATTTGTTGTACAGTGATGTCATCATTTTCTTCAAGATCATGAGTGTAGAAAAGTTTCGATGAAATATGTTTTGTTCTATCTCCTTTAATATATCCTCCTAATTTTGGATATGCATGTTGTATTGTCTTCGTATAATATCGTCGGAAGATTTTTACTAGAAGACAAAGTACATGTTCCATGAATGTGCTAAGTCATTGATCTTAGTCATACACATTCTCGACTAGCTTCGAATTGCAAGAATTTCAGCATGTTTGAGGAAGTGACTGTTATGACTTGTTTCACCGATAGTCATGATATAGCAATTCCTCCACATGTGAACAAATTATATGTTTGAGATCTAACTTTGTATGGATCAAACAAATATCTAGAATCTACATAACCAATTAGATCAAAAATTGATTTATTTGAATAAAACAAACCCATGTCGATCGTTCCTCTGAGATAACGGAGTATATGTTTAATTCCATTCCAATTTCTTTTTGTTGGAGAAAAACTATATCTTGCTAATAAATTTATTTAAAATGCAATATATGGTCTTGTATTATTAGTAAGATACATAAGTCACCAATTGCACTAAGATATGATACTTCAGGACCAAAAAGTTCTTCATTATCATCTCGAGGTCGAAATACATCTTTCTTCACATCTAGTGAACGAACTTCCATTATAATGTTTAATGGATGTGCTTTGTCCATATGAAATCTTTTCAAAACTTTTCCTGTATAAGTTGACTAATGAATAAATATCTCATCTACTAAATGCTAAATTTGCAAGCCAAAAAAAAATTGTTTTTCCAAGATTTTTCATCTCAATTCTTTCTTAAAATATTCTATTACTTTTGAAAGCTTTTCAGGAGTTCTAATTATATTTAAGCCATCAATATATACAGTTATAATAGCAAATTTTGACCATGATTTTTTTATAAGAACACATGGGCATATTGGATTGTTTTGATATCCTTCTTTCAATAAATATCCACTCAGGCAATTGTACCACATTCGTCCGGATTGTTTCAATCCATATAGCGACCTCTATAACTTTATTGAATATAATTCCCAGGAATTTGATTTATATGTTTCAGGTACCTTAAATCCTTCTGGTATTCTCATATAAATATCATTATCAAGAGATCTATATAAATATGTTGTGACTACATCCATAAGATGCATATCCAGACTTTCATACACAGTCAAACGAATTAAATATCTTAGTGTAATTGCATCCACCACCGGAGAATACCTCTCCCCATAATCAATACCAGGTTTTTGTGAAAAATTTGTGCAACTAGTCTTGCTTTATATCTTGTGACCTCATTATTTTCATTTTTTTCCTCACAAATACCCGTTTATATCCCACAAGTTTGACATCTTCTAGTGTTCGAACTACTAGTCCAAAAACCTGATGTTTTGAAAGTGAGTTTAATTTTGCCTCGTTTGCTTCTTTCAACTGAAACCAATATTTTCTATGTCGAGATTCTTCAACATAGTTTGGTTCAGAATCCTCACTTTCAAATATATCAAGAGTAACACTATACACAAAAATGTTGTCAACAACTACATGAGTTTGGTTCCATCTTTTTCTTGTCATGACATAGTTTATTGAAATCTCATTATTATCTTATGTATTTTACCTTCCTCATTAGTCATGTCATGAATTTCTTCATAGGTATTTATATCCTCAACCAAGTCTTCTTCACTATTATTTATTTTTCTTTTTCGAGAATTTTTATCTTTGAAACCCACTGGTCTACCACGCTTCTGGTGTGTTCTAGACTCATTAGTGGTTGCTATGTTGGGATATCAATTTTCGATGAAAAAATTGCAGCTGATATATGTGGCTTAATTACTTTGCATCTATAAATGCATTTGATAACTAATTTATTATATTTTGCAAATGAATTGTATTTTGAACTTCAAGTTCACATTGATCTGTACGGGATCTAAATGAGGCAATAACGATGCATTCTATGTAATTTCTTTTTCCAACTTAATTTCTCCCCCTAATGTTGGAAAATTTGTCTCATTAAAATGACAATCAGTAAATCGTGCAGTAAATACATCACCCTTCAGGGGTTCAAGATATTTTATAATTGATGGAGAATTATATCCAATATATATTCCTAACCTCTTTTGAGGACCTATCTTAGTACGTTGTGGTGGAGCAATTGAAACATATACTGCACATCCAAAAATTTTCAAATGAAAAATATTTGGCACATGGTCATAAGCTATAATGGCGAGTACTTATGATAAGATACTGACCTAATTTTATCATCAATATCTTATCACAAGATACTGACCTAATGTGTACAAGTGATGTTGCATGCAAATAACATGTCCCCATACAGATGTAGGAAGCTTAGCTCACATAAGTAATGGTCTAGCAATTAACTGTAAACATTTTATGAATGATTATACATGAGCTATAAGATATTCAACACTTATCCTAATTAACATACAATAATTATCAAAAGTTTGGAATGTAAATTCACCAGCATTATCAAGATGAATGGTCTTAATTGTATAATCAAAAAATTGTGCTCTTAACTTAATTATTTGAACAAGTAATCTTGCAAATACAAGATTTCGACTTGATAATAAGCATACGTGTGATCATATGTTGGATGCGTCTATTAATACTATAAAATATCTAAATTCCACTTGGTAGTTTAATAGGTCTGCATGTATATATAAATTTATTCTAAAAAATGCAGGTGATTCAATCCCCCTTTAACTAGTGGTGATCTGATGATTAATTTTCCTTGAGAGCAAACATCAGATGATAATTCATTAAGTTCAAGAATCTTCTAGCTCTTCAATGAATGCCCATTTGAGTTCTCAATAATTCTTCTCATTATTATAAACCCTAGAGACCTAATTTGTCATATCAAATTGTAAATATGTTTGAATTCAAGTTCATTGTTACATATGTTCAATTACTCGTATATAACAATCCAGAAGATAAAGCAAACAACTCCTTCAGTATACATTTTTCACTGTAGATTTGATATAAAGATACTCCATATTATTCTTTTATCAATCTCAATATGATAACCGATAACCATTGCAACTTATATCTTTTAAAACTATGTAGATTTCTCTTTGCTTGACTAGAGAACGTGAAATCTAATATTGTATTGACTTTTACTGTGTAATACAGTGTATGCCAAACATAGATCCTCTTTACTTATTTTTTAGTCATTCAACATATGTAAATTATCCAAGTTTCTTCATTAAAAAAATAATTACAATAAGAAAAACAATATTTGAAATATGCAAAGATTAATATCTACTAAAAAGAAAAAAAAACAAGGAGATGAATAAAAAAAAACATTAGATCTAGATGTTTAACATTGAAAAGAAAATCTTTTTAAATTTAAAAAAAAAAAAAAAAAAAAAAAAAAAAAAAAAAAAAAAAAAACAAACAAACAAACAAACAAACAAACAAACCGAAATGGTTGACCCTAAACTTCCACTTCCATTCAATTAGACATTTATTTCACTGAATCGAAGTGCCACATATGCGATATGTTGAATTATAATTGACGTTGAAAAGATATTTTTTCAAGCAACATATTTTTAAAATGATATAAACATAATAAAAATGCAACCTTACTTCTGAACAGGAGGTTGTACAACTGTTCTTGAGTTATAAAATATAATAAAACATAAAACATAAAACATAAAAGTAGAGTAGAGTACTAGTTTATCTTCCATGAAAATATAGCGAGACAAATGTTACAAATTGTGCCCAGTGTAATACAAGCAAAAAAGAAACCATGTTACAAAAATGGGAATTATTACTTTCATTAATTAGTACAACATACATCATTTTATATATATACTGAATTTACCAGGTTAACCAGGTGCTACAGGAAAAGATGGAGAGGTTTTGGTCAAATTACCTAAGGAAATTGTAAAATTCCTACAAAAGCATGGAGAATTAAATAAATGAGGGTAGGAAAAAACTATATATGATACAATAAAGGGAATGTGGGGAGGGGAGGAAGGCCAGGGGTCAGGATCGATTTCCACACATCTATCCCCGATCTTCCACTCTTTTCGAGTAGTGGGGACGGGGTTTGGAAATCAAAGAAATGAAAAAGGAAAAGGGCAAGAAACTCTATACAAAGATACAATCACCTCTACATGAAGTAGCTCAAAGACTTCTTCTTCCTCGACCCACCTTCTCCATAGAGGTCGTTCCATTGGAGGAGCTCATTCATGTTTGTCGACTCCGATGAGACGCTCGCACACACCTAGTGATGTAGTGGCAAAGGTCATGGAATAAAGAAGACTAATAAATTTTAAAGAAAAACAAAAAACACATCAAGTCGTCTCTAGTTCTTTGGTAACCTTCTAGACTTGTGAAGCTATCCAAAGATCCCATGTGCAAGAGAAATTTAAGTGAAGAATTTGTGGTAGTTAAGGGTGTATAAGTTGGATTAAAAGAGGACAGGCAAAAGAGAGGATTTGTTTTGACTTTTAACTACATTTCTGTGTCGGCTCGGGTTGAACACCCCAGCAGTACTCGAGAAAAAAAAAGGCTACGTTATAGAATGCATGAAGCATTGAAACGAGGCTATCACCCCAGCAAGCATAACAATGCAGTTCCCCCAAATAAATGGTTGTGTTCACTTAGCATTTCTATAATTATTTCAGATCCTAGTTTTAATACTCCAAATGAAATAATAGAAATGCAGTGTACATTCTCATTCTACTACAACATTAATAAAGGCTAGAAATTTTTTGCTAATAATAGATGTAATCTCACTGTAACAAATATAACTAAAGAAAGATTTCAAGACATAAAGACAAGAACTTTGTAGTTGTCCAATTTAGAAACTCCGCAGGCTCTTCAAAGGGGGAAACCCCTTATTGTATCATCAATTGCCTTCACAACCCAAAAAATAAATAAATAATTCAGGGCCGTGTAAACCAACCTGCTCATGTGCAAATCTAAAGTCCTCCATTTTTAAAGGGCGAACGTCACTGCTGCTATATAGTGCTGGTAAGGGTTTGTTGTCAGTCAAAGCAGAGACTCTCTCCTGTAATTTATGAACAGAACTCATTGTACATCCATAAAAATACCATTATGTCATATAATTTTCTTTCTTAACATCAGAAAAGGAATGCCAGACGTGCTTGTTAGTTGAAATAAAAGAGGACAAAAGAATGCTTGCAACTACTGAATGTAAAAAGCAAAAAATGTTAAAAGGAGTGCCAGTTCCACTCCCTATCCAAGATACACCAATTTAAGTCAGTATACATTTTCCTACAAGGAGTGCCAGTGCCACTCCATATTTATTTCTTCAAATAACCTTTTCTTTTTGTATCATAAGGAAACCATAGAAGCGTGTCTTTTTCTCTAGCCTCTGTGCTGAATCTTGCTGGAAAGACAATCACTTTCAATACTTCCAATAGTATCAATATTAAGTAGTGTGTTCCTAAGAGCAGTTCGGTGGTGCTTTCCAAGGCATTGCAAAAGTCCAATGGACAAACACCATAGCAGCTTCATTATGGAGATTATCGTTCGAGAGGAACAAAGAACTCTTCAGGAGGAAAAAAACAAATGAAGAGGCTTTCGAGCTTTAGTCAAAATATTTGCACCTAGCTCCTACTTGGTGTTCCCTTTCAAGAACTTTCCGTAACCACACTTTTTCACCCAAATTTGTGCAAATGGGCAAGCCTCTTTGTCCTTGGCTTGATGGGGATTTTTCTTTTTTTAAATAAGAAACCAAACTTCCATTGTTGGAAGGCTATAATGCAAAGGAAAACAGAAAAGAAGCTGAAAAAACAACCAGCATCCCACCCAATTACAAAAAGGGGTCCCAAATATCCTCTCAGACCTCCCCACCAAACAAAAAATTCTACCATTCCTCTCAAACCAAATGCCCCGCATCAAAAAAAGACAAGACTGGCAAAAAGCCCACCCTTTCTCGTGGAAGGAAGGATTCAAGAGCACCTCCTCAAACTCCTAAGAACCCCTCCTATTATCAGCCGACACAGACCTGAAAATCTTAAAGAACCAATTCCACGATGAACAGATGAAATCTGGGGATACCTCAACTCCATGTTTTTTTACTACCTCTTTAGATGATGTTTTATTCCTTAGTAAAGAAAGAGGGAACTTCAGATATCTTTTAGATGTTTATAGGGAACTTCAGGGCCAAGGTTTTGGTTCTAACTAAGCTCCACAAGGTGCTCAAAAGGACTCTCCCAACGAACTCCTATACTTTTTACTAATGGGACACATGAGTAGTTAAGGCCTTCTATTACAGATCCATTGCCATCTTTCTGGAACTAAGATTGAAGGAGAAATCAATTGCCTCTTCCACAACATCCTCTGCTTCCATGTTTTTTGTCATTATTCTATTGATATGGTCTTGTATAGTTAGAGTCCTTGTGGTGGGATTCCCCCTTTTTGTCGGCTTGGTTTTTGTATGCCCGTGAATTCTTTCATTTTTTCTCAACTTAAAGTTGTTTTTATCAAAAACATCCTCTGCTTCCAGCCAGTAAACTTGCATCTCATGCATCCACTTCTGCACTTGTTTTAAATGATTTCCATCGTCAACTGAAGCCTCAACTACATTCTTCTAGACGCTCATTAGAGATAAGACACTAAATTTCCTGGCTATATTATCAATTCCTGTCATTCACTTTACTGACAGAGTGACAGTTTTCTTAGATCAAGCGCTCCAAAGACCTCTCTGCACCATAGCTTCTAGCTTCAGTGCTGCCTTGCTGAATTTGAGTTTCTGGTAAAAAAAAAGTAAAAACCAGTGCAACCTTGAAATAACAAATCTAATGACAACCTAGGACTTTCTAGTGAAGGACCAGGAGAAATGATATCATCATTCCACCATAAAATTCTGTTCCACAACTGCAAATGACCTTTAACCTTCAAACATCATAGTAGAAATTCGACTGAAAATATCCAAATTAGTATTCAAAATACATGTATGGAAAAATTAAAATCAAACTTGAACTACAATGACAGTATTCAAAACTAGAAGACCCTTAAATAGTCTAGCATAAGGAAAGTAAGAAACAATAAACGATGGCGCCTAGATACACAATCTAGGAAAACAGAATGATAGGCTAACCTTTTTCTCCTTGTCCAAAATTTCTCTGATGGGGCAGTGTGCTGCGGTTACACATAGATTCTGCAATCAAATATGGTAGGATGAGCATTCTTTTCAACTTTTTTATACAACTAGGAGATGGTGGAAACTTGAACAAGAAAGATGACCTTCAAATCACTTCCAGAATATCCATCAGTCATATTTGCAATTGCCTCTAAATCAACGTCAGTGGCCAATTCTTCTTTGGCCAGTATAACTCTCAAAATCTTCTCTCTATTTGGGGCATCGGGCAAGTTAACCATCAATCTACAGAGAACAGTCACATATTCAAGATCAGATGGATATTGATAACATAAGTAAAGATACCAGCATTACACAGAAGTACCTCCGAGGAAGTCTCCTAATCACAGCCTCATCAAGATCAAATGGCCTGTTGGTGGCAGCAAGTACCAGTACACGTTCTTTATCCTTTGTTCGCAACCCATCCCAATTCACCATAAATTCATTTTTCATTTTGCGCATAGCCTCATGTTCTCCCGGAATTTCACGTCTTCCTAACATGCTATCAACCTACAGCAGCAATATACTCATTTTGAGAACTATAACTATAGCGGAAAGATGCAACAATAGTGACAAAGAAATTCCTATGAAGTATACATGTTAGCGTAACCATAATTTTCCTTAACCAACCTCGTCAACGAACACAACACTTGGAGCAATTTTACTTGCTAGAGAAAACACTGCCTTCACGTATTTTTCACCCTCACCAAACCACTGCAAAGAAACACAGACAGTGCATAATATTTACAGAGAATAACCCCGGGATGATATGCAATCAAAGATTCTTTTTATGATAGAAATTTTCCTAAAATGAGATAAGCAAACTTTAGTCATTCCAATCCTTAGGTTTCCCCTTCTTTCTGCTTAAGGGAGTCCATATTATTTTGTTCATTTTATTTATTACAAAATATACATAACGGGTGGGTGGCTGGGTGTGTAGGTGGGGTGGGGGGTTGCCTTTGCCTCTTTTACACTTCTAATGGCACTATTTAGCAAATGAAGGACTTTTTTTTTCCTGTAAAAAATAGCATATATGTACCTTAGAAGTAATGCTTGACATGGAGATGTTGATAAAGTTCGCACCAGCCTCAGTTGCAACAGCTTTAGCAAGCATTGTTTTACCAGTACCAGGTGGACCAAAAAGCAAAATTCCTTTGCATGGCTGTCAGAGTAATATTTATACAGATGAAATACTAGGTATCAAAGTGCATAACAGCTGGTAAGCAACCAGTAAAGTGGTTCATACTTGCTCAACAATTAATTCAATAAACTTGTATATTTTTTTCTTCCCATGCGACTTTTCATTAAACTTCCTCCAAAAACAGACAAACGTATAGAAAAATATATAAAGCACAGGAGGTGACATCTTTCAACTGGAATACCAAACATTTAATTTACGACCTTAACTACCATATTTTGTAACGTAACTACAAATAGTTCCTGTTTTACTCATTAACCGGGTGTTTGGCACAGGAGTTGGAGTTGGGAGGGGTGGAGTTGTTAACTCTAACTCCATGTCTGGGCCAAGGAGTTTGTGGGCTACACGACTAAAAACATCAATTTCATGTCTTGTAAACTCCTTACATTGTAGGTCTACGACTTCACAACTCCCTCGATTTTTCGCAACTCCACTCTTTGCCCAAACACCTCCTAAGGGGGTGCTTGGCCCACCAACTTGAGTTGGTTATTTCCAATGACCCCACCCATGGGTACAAATTTCAACTACTTTGGCAAAGACCACCTCTGACAATCAACTCTAACGCTGACCACCTCCAGCGGCTAACTCCAACAATCACCCCAGCGACCAACTACAACCACCAACTCTATCTATCATCTAAAATCTCTACAACCAACTTGGCCGATCATACACTCAAAAAAAAATAATAATAAATAATTTTTTTAAAAAAAAGGATGAAAGTGTTTCTAAATACAAATTTGAAATTATTAGTTCATAGTGTTTAATAGTCATCTTTCACAGAAAATTGGCATTAATAGCAACCAAACATACTTGTGCACAAAGACATTTTTGAGAAAATGTAACCAAACGCATAGAAAATGAAAATGACTTTTAGAAAACACCTTTTTCCTAGGCAATCCAAATGGCCCTAATTCAAGTTTTTATGTTAAACTAAAAGATCAAATGGCATGCTAAAAGGAACATTAGCATTCCCTATTTCTTCTTCACCCCATAATACGTGTAGCCCACAGGAAAAAAAGATGGACAAACCTTATTTCTTAAGAAAAACCTATATAATACACATACATTTGTATTTTAAAAAAAGAATGATTCATTTTTTCAAACATACATTCTCAATTGTGGAACAATGATGTTAAAATTTCCTATGTCATGTTTATGAATAGTGGCACGTACAAATGCTCTAAGCCAACCAACACACATACATAATTAACCCTAACCTACCATTTGACATAAAGATGCCATAAAAGGCCCTAAATCCATCAATGACATACTTATTTTTGGTGCATGCCATTCCACAAATGTGAAGGTGTAAGTTTGTTTATCTTATGAAAAAATAGTATTTTTTTTCTACCTCAAGTATGATGGCTTCATGCATAAAATCATAAAATATATGATCGATGGTTAAAAAAAAAAGAAAGTTAAAGCAAATAAAAACAGGCAGCAAAACAAGCATACTTCTATAGGTTACAAAAAATCTACACCATATAACCCTAATTTAATAGTTTTCCTTAATACAAACTTCTTTAACCAACTCTGCACCTTGAACATAAACATATATTAAACCAACGCAACCCAAACGCAACTTAACTTTGTGCGTCAAACACACCCTAATTGGTTTTAATGGTATAGAACATTTTTTAAACATGTTTAATTTTTCTAAGAAATAGTCCGGGATAAGTATGAGCAAAAAAATCCAGTATACATCTATGAAAAAATAACCGTAGGTAAGAAGTGCAAACCTTCGTTAACTGCCCTTTGCAAAACAATTCAGGCCTTTGTAGGGGAAGCATCACCAATTCCTTCAACGTGTCCTTCACATTTTCTAAAGCACCAATGTCTTCAAATGTAACACCGATGTCACCAGGTGGAATAACATCAGCAAGAAGTTTCTTTTCGAATTCATTCTCAGTAACCACATCCTAAAATTGTTCAACCACACCCTAATTTAAATTTAAGAACCAAAAGACAAAGGAAAACAAAATTCATTCGTTCGAAGATCCATTGTTCTACAAGATTACCCTGAGTGACTTCTTCAAGCTCTTGTTCTCACTCTGAAGACCATGTAAAATGTTCAACCCATACTCAATACTGCAGTATAAAACACACCAAGTCACTATGAACACAAGAACATGATACATAATTCATTTTCCTTATTATAGTTTGATACAACAATTTGCTGCCACCAAGAAAAAGTAGACAACCTTTCTGTAGAAATGATGAGTTTAGTATCCTTAACCAACACTTCAGAAAAATGCATGAAATGGTGACTCAAAGCCCAGCCTACAACTTTCTCAACGGCTGTTAAGATAAATGCAGGATCAGTTTTAACTTCTAAGTTGCAATCAGTAACCATAGAAAAGTAATTACAAAAAAGAAAAAAAGAATCAGATGTACGAACTGTCAAGTGTTAGTGCTTGATCTTTAATGCAGAGAGTGTTGAGGTTAGAGCAATCCAAACCAATACGATTGAGAACCTGAAAGCACATCAAATACATGAATAAGAAAAGGGGAAAAAAATTAGCATGAAATATCCAAATATCATGAGAAAGGAAAGAAACAGTATATCCAGACAATAATTTTACTCTTTTTTTTCTATAATATTCGTGAGTGTCCAAGCTAACTTGTGCGCATCAAAACTATTCTCACTTACTCTATACCTTTTCACCTATGAGAAATCGAGCATTCATTGAAAAAATGAAAGAAAAAAAGGCCTGAAAACTAAGGATCTGTTTGGTAGACAACTCAGATTCTATTTCTTTTTTTTTTTTAATAGAAACTACTACTTTCGTTGAGAAAAAATGAAACGTCCTTAGTTTGGTAGGTTTTAGGGTTAGCTAGGGTGTGAGCTATTTTGTGCGATATTAGGGGGAAGAGGAATAACAGTGTTCAGAGGTGTGGATAGAGAGACTATGGTTGATGTTTAGACCTTGGTAAGGTCCATATTTCTCTTTGGGTTGCCATTTCGAAGACTTTGTAATTATCCTCTAGGTAGTATCTTACTTGTTGGAAACCCTTTCTCTAGAGGGGTTTTGCGGACTTTTTCTTTTTTGTTGCCCAAATTGTGTTTATTGAGTTTAGCAAATATGCATTTAGTAGGCAGTCTCGATTCTGTTATTGAAAACTGTTTCAGATTCCGTAATCTAAACAATGCAAATTCTAAAAACTAACATTTTTATGTTTTCAATGTATTCAGATTTTGAATTTGAAATTTTAAAATATAACATTATATTAATTTTTTCTAGAAACAACCATCAACAAATATAGTATTTCATGGTATAAATTCAATTATTTTTGTTAAACTAAAATATGTAACATATAATATATAATATATGATATATGATATTACGAGATAATAATTATACAATTTTTTAAACTAAAACAAGTTCATAAATTAATTAGTAGTAGTTTATATTCAACCTAATTTTTAGTGAGTAGCAAGAACTAGTCTTATGGTTTGCAAATATATTATCAAACACATCACGAAAAATTGTTTAGATTGGAATTTAAATGTTGAATCTCCTACCAAACACATATTTGAAAACATGAAATACTTATGTTTTTATTGAACCCTTTTGTTTTTAAATTTTTGTTTTTAGATTGCCTACCAAACAGACCCTAAGAAATCCAATCCAAAATCCAAAAGAATAAGACCTGACCAATAGTAATTACAAAAAAGTGGGATAATTGAACGCCCACGACAAGGCATTTAATCAAGCATATCCTACAACTCAAATGCCAATCCCTCCACACCTGTAAAAAAACCCTCCTTTTCCTCCCCATTAGACTTTTTTTCTTTTCTAAACGGAAAAGAACTTTTCGTTGATATATTGAAGAGACTATTTCTCAAAAACGAAGTTCAGAATGCACCGATATCCTCCCCATTAGACTTAGAACCATTCAAACTCCCTGTAATACAACAGAAGTACCCATCTACCTAACGGGTATTATTTTCTTTGAATAAGAAACTATTTCATTGATTGAATGAAATATTCACGAATATCCATAGGTACAAAAGTTCCCATATTATAGGGAGTATAGATGTTTCCAATTTGTAGTAAGGGACAATAAAATATGGCTTTTAAAAGCAGGTATATCTTTACACCAAAAAAGCATTAAAAATAGCATATTCAATGATGTCTTCAGTAGTCAAACAAGCACAAGTAATTGTGGGTATTATTGAAACACAAGGAACGACAAACAAACAACGGCAAGTACAAAGTTAGAGAACGTATGGAGGAATTTTTTGTGGGAAGAGGTTGATGAGAGGGAGGCTGACACTTGGTTAGTTGGGACAGTCCCAAAACCTATGGACCTTCAAGGGTTGGGCATTGGTAGTAAGATTGCGTAATGAGGTAATGAGGTCCAGATGTGATGTGAATCCAACCATTGATCCATTACATGTATCCGGAAGAGCTAGTACAAGAAGCAAGGCAAAGAAGATTCAAGAGGCTTTCACACTACATCTACAAAAGCTAGCTAATGCACAAGAAGAGGCCAAGATTTCAAGCCCAAATTTATGTGTAATGTTAGCTTAATGACTATATATGAGAATGAAGTGAAGATGGCACGGAAAAAGTTGTATGGTTTGGAAGATGGCACAAAGGTCAAAAAAACTGTGCAGAAATTGTTAAGGAAATGTTGTCAGGTGTACACAGTGATGGAATTCGTGATGTCAAACCTTGTCAAATGTGCACATCAAGCTTGGTGCCTACTGCCTTCTAGAGAAGATATTTAAGACTATTTGGAGCAGTTCTACATTTTCAGTTTTGTATTTTGACTTACCAATTGATGTGCTATTGAGTTTCAATTTCCTAGGTCTTATATTCACAATTTTCATTCATTAGGTTTTGAATGACTTTTGAGTTCATGGACCTTTGAACATCCATTTGACTTGTACTGCTCTTAAAAACTCACATTAATGATATCCAAAACCTTGTATTTTTTTCTACCCCTTGTCTAACGTGCACATCAAAAGCTTGGTGCCTTCCAGAGACGATATTTAAGACTATTTGGATCAATTCTACATTTTTAGTTTTGTATTGACTTCTCAATTGATGTGCAATTGAGTTTCAATTTCCTAGATCTTATTTTCACAATTTTCATTTATTAAGTTTTGATGATTAAACTGATACATCGCTCACTTGGTGTAAATTCACTCCATCTTCTTGTGATTATAACCTTACCTCTCTCATTCCACATTGGAATAGCATTGTGTAATCAGTCACAGCATTTTTGCCCTTTTGTAATTTCATACCATCAATGAAATTCAAATATCATTTCTCATTTTTTTTAAGAAAAAAAAAGGATGATTAGACCAATTCATCGGATTAGTTTTCACCCAACTAATTTTGGAGTGAATTGTAGGATCTAGGAATGACCATTGTAGATGCTCAATTTGATCTAACTATTCATCCTTCTAACTAAGCTCTTGGTTGGAATCATTCGTTAAGTTAGCCTTATTTGTGAGTGTTTGCAAGGATCCTAGAATGACCTCTAGCTTTGCATAAATCCAGCATATTGAGCGCTTATCAAGATGGCTAGTGGTAGTTGCATTAAGAGTAAATACAAGGACCTGGTTAGGAATGGTTGAACAGTGAAAACCCCTAGATTGCAATTTTGTAAGGTTTTCCTCCCTTCTCTTTAAGTTGTGAAATGTTCCACTGGGAACAGGACAAACGTGTAATTCTAGGAGCTGTAGGCGTGGGAGATAAACCTCTGTGCCTTTTTGTAACATCTGTTTAAGATGAGGTTGCATTATGAAGACCCAAGGAATTCCTCCTCAACGTTGGGCTTTCGCTATGCGCTTTCAAATGAGAAGACAATGGAGGTGTTAGCACCTTTATCTCTTTGTCCTTGTGACTCTAGGAAGGATAAATATCCTATTTGGTTCCTCAATCCTTCTAGGATCTTTTCTTGTAGTTCTTTATTCTGCCTCCTTTCCTATCCCTCAGGCCTCACTCACTCAACCTGGTGTTCCCCATGTCCTCTCTTTGGCATCTCCCCCAAAGAGGGAGAGTCAACACTTTTGGATCACATTCTGAGGTATTCCTCTTTCCTTTTGAGGCCATAGTGATGTCTTCTCTGCAAGGGAGCATATCTTTCACATTCTATGGAGCAGCCAATTTATTAATTGGAGGTACTGAGGCACCTCCTTTTTGGAATAAGGGCAAATATTGGGCAAGCTTGTTGTTTGGGATGTAGTAGATTCTCTAAAGGGGTCGAGAGGTCTGGTTTAAGGTGTGGGATAGTGTTAGTTTTAACTCCTTGTGGACTTCTACTACTCGAGTTTGTTGTAATAATAAGTTTGGTTTAATTTTTTGGGATTGAGTCACTTTGTTCGGTGGACTCCCCTTAGATGGGTTGATATTACATTGCCTTATAATGTTTCCTGTTTCTCAATCAGAGCGCGGGTTTCACATTAAAAAAAATGACACGATAAGTTCAAAGGGCATTAGTAATTCATCAAAAGTAGATTAACACCATATAATCTAGGGCAATTTGTGAACACGATTAACTGAAGTAAAAGGGGCATAGTGCATACCAAGAAGAATGAAAAAGAAAAGTATATAATGTGACAGAATGCGAGTTTTTAACGGTGAACCCAATGTAAACAAAAGGGTGTTTTTACATACAAAAAGAGAATTTAGAAGCAAGATATCATCCAGCACTCACCATGCGTATGCTGACGATATTTGCTTGTGTTTTCAGAGTTTCAGTATCACGTTCCAATTGTTGCTTCCACTCTGAAAGTAAGGCCTCCTCCTACCAACATTCACCCAAAAAAAAAAACCAAGAGAACAAAGAACAAAGAATCATGTGCTGAATTTGATAGACAGAAGCAGTAAGACAACAAAACCAGCAATAAGATCACTGTACCTGAGGAGGTAATATGGTCACTTTGTTAGGAAACAGTCGACTAAGTTGCTTCGTCGCTTTTGGAGTTTCTTTGTTCCTATCATGCAATCTGCCAAAATTATCCTGAATACGGAAACGTGATACTTACTGTTGAATACTACTAGAAGGAGAAGAAATACCACAAGACTTTTTTTAAAAAAAGATGGTCAAAGCTAATGCTACAAGAATGCATAAACAAAGAAGAAGATACATACTGGGAAAGCAAGATCAAGTAACGCTGTTTGATTGCTTCCAAACTTGGTAAATAGAAGACCCCCAGGATGGGACTGAAAATATACAGTTGTTTAGAGAAAAAAAAAATAAAACTAACCAAACATACGCTTAAAGAAATAAAGGGGGGAGGAGGCAAGACAAAATGCTCTGCTCACCTTTTCTTTCCGATTATCCATATGGGTGTGGGAGCCAATAACAACAACATTTCCTGGTAAATTTTCAAGCCTGCCCTTAAGAATAGAGTAAGCATCTGAGTGTCCCACCATTGCCTTTTCTATGTCTTTGACGAACAATATTAGCGAGCTGTTTTTACTCTCATTTGAGACAACCTACAAGGCCAATATTGTAGTGAGATGCTCATGTGAATGCCAAAAGAAAAGGAAACATAGCTCCAAGCAGTTTAGGGCAATGAGTACCTCAAAAACTTCATCAATAGCAAGCTTATCAGTATCATCACCTCCAGGACCATCCAGGCGAAGTAGATGATTAGCTGTGATGCCAATTTAGAACAATCATATCACACGCAAAGTTCTAGGCATAATATAATAAAATATTAGAAATGAACCCATGGAAAGGGAAAACAAGTAGGGAAGAATAACCAGAACAAAAGAAGCCATGATCTTCTTCACAAAGGCCACCTAGATCGTTACCGTCTGGAATTGATTTGTCAAATCTCACCCCTATTTTTGAGGATCCATTCTCTTCAAAAGCAAGGACAACTTTCCCCCGACTACCATAAGAGGGTCCCCTGCTTGAAATAGAAATGAAGCAGGAAACTAAAACTAATAGAATAAAAGACAAAAAATCTTCGAATAATTACAAACAGATTTTAAACAGAAAAAATGTCTTTCTATAAGACAGATACGAGTAAGATATACAAAGTAACAACATAACTAGTGGACAAGATGCAGATCAATTATCCAAAGCTTCCAAATCATCAGACACCAAAATCCAGTGCCAGAAGGTGGAGGAATTACCTGAGAGGACAAGTTTGAAGCGGAGGTGAAAGCGCAGAAGATAAGGTACCCACAAATTTAACTTTGTCACCTACCAATTAATGAAAGATTAATAATATTATGCGTATGACAGGTGGGAAACTGGGGATGGACCAGTTGCCATACCAACCAAAGTCACATAGTGACTAAAACGAAGATACCTGTCTTAAAAGCAGTGGTCTTTGATGAAGCCGTGGATGCTTCCTGTTTTGGCAAAGCCTGCGAGCTTAAAGTAGAACCACCTGCTATATCAGCCTCAACACTGGAAGTTGGTTTCTTGTTCTGTGAAGTGGTGGCGGCGGCGGCGGCCTGCACAGCTCTTTTAGCAAAAGCAGATGTCCTTTCAGCTCTCGAACTTTCTTTTACAATATCAACATCCTTGGGTGTCGGTCCCTAAATTCATCAACATAACCTTATGTGTCATGTTTCCAAGTGTTGCAAAACAAATATGAGATGAACAACCAACCCTGGGATTTACATGTCAAAGTACTTTAAAAGCTTGAGAAAAATACTATTTCCCTTTTCCCCTCCACTTCTCACGATCATGTACTTAATTTAACACTGATTCACAAGATTACACAAAATTTAATCTCACCTCTTCCCACCTGATGAGACTTTACAAGTAGACAAATTCATAAAAGAACATATGGATGAAGTTTCAGGAAAGTTAATGATAGAAGGTAAAGATTTGCATCTTACACCAGGCAAAAGAAGAGAATCCACCATTAGTAATCTGGCCCCAAAATGCCGAGCAAGTGCCTTCGTCAAAGTTTCCTGGTATATTTCTGAACCTGTAAGCACTCAAATAATAGACAATTCATGTCAAGGAAACGAATCAGATGGAAAGAAGAACAAAACTACAGTTTAAGGGTGAAAGGGAGACAGTTCCAACCTGCAGGTCCAGACAACAGCATACGTGGGCTCAAAATAGGAAGGTCTGAGGCATGCTTTACAAATTTATTACACTTCAAGTGAATGAACATGGATGCAATCAAAACATTTTTGGTGGTATCACTGAAAGAAGATGCAGAATCACATAAAAATTTAGAACACATCTCAGTCTAGATTTCAACACAATTTAATTGAGTTCTGGTTGTTTTTTCAATATGCTAAATGTGCTTTTGAATAATTTGAAGAAATGTCAGCGTTTTCATCGTGTTGAGCTACATATCAAGTATTTTTTAAATTTTTAAAAAGGAAAGCACCTGAATAGTGCCAAAATCACTTACTTCCTGTTATTTTATAAATATATTTATAGGGGAGAATTCCACCTTTAAACATTACTCAAAAGCATTCCAAAACACACTAAATCATAGTAGTCAAAAGTCAGAAGAGACTCCAAAATGTCAATATTGAGATGCCACCTACGGTTGACATATACCATGAACAATTGCTAGGTGATAATAGGGGAAAAAAATAACAATAAAGATATACTTAAATTGACAATTGAAATCACACTTTCACCTTAAATAATATGGGAAACTCTCTAAAGAAACATCAATGCTGTCAGGTTCAAGAATGCCTTGTTGTAATCTTTCTTTAAATGCTTGACGTCGAGTTGACACTGGTGTAGTAGGAGGGTTAAAATCCTTAAAGAGAATCCCCATGTCCCTTTGTTCATCAAGGATCTTGGAAATGTCCCTTTGTTCATCAAGGATCTTGGAAATGCTGCCACCATTTAGATTAAAGTCGGGAGATGCCGAACTAGCTAGAATTTGTAAAAGTGGTCGTAATTCATGAGTTCCCACAGGAACCTCCCTTATTTTTGCATGAATAGAAGCATCTAGAGCAAGCCTATTAAGACTGGGGCTTTCAGTCGCAGAATCAGGAATTGGATCAATATTTTTTATCATGGATGCATCACCATTTAGATCGTTATTATTAGTGCTACCATCTTTCAAATTAGTGTCTGTATTCTGTTCACCTGACACTCCACAAACAGAGGGCAACTCCACGTCTTCATTGGTTTTAGCTGGTGGGGAAAGCAAAGATGAATCTTTCTGAATATTTGAAAAAGATGCTAATATGGATGCGCCAGTTACAGCTGAGGCATCCCTAGACCTTCCTTCAAAATGAATCCCCTTAACAGGAGCACTATGGGCTTCTAAAATGTTTACAGAAGGCAGGCCAGAAACAGCAAAATCATCACTAGTGAGCTGCTGAAATATCTGACGGTTAAATTAAGGAATTTAATTCAGATACGCATTGTTGCATGCAAGATAGGTAAAACCCAATATTAGAAGGAAGGAGAAACAAAAAAAACGAATGCAAATTCTTTTTCTTCTTAACCTTCTCAGGCGTCGTAAGGAAGTGCTTTAGAATCGCAAGTTATAGCCTTCCCATAAGGTTATATGGCAACACTCCAAAAGGATACATAAGCATGCTTTCCAGAGGAAGTGAAGACGACCTCATCACCTCCATTTAAAATTACACTTGAATTTTTTTGAACAATCTTGCCATTAACAATGACAGCCCCTTTGCCTCCCGTGATTTCCAGTAAAGCAACAGAAGAGTTCCCACGCTGTTGCAATATAAGTGAGTTCTAAAAAATAATAATAATAATAAAACACGTCTAAACATTCCATAAAAAATAAATAAATAAAGAGAAACAAAATAAAATCAAGCATAAACTCAAATTTTAAGCAGCAGCATCTGCAGTAGTACGGTGAAAAAAAAATATAATTTCTCTAACCTTGATGTGCCTCAGCTTACACAAAGTTGTACTAACTGATGGATCTTTAAGACATAAATTACACTGACGACTCTGACCAACAGTGAACAGAGTACCACAAATCACCAAGTGTGGATTCTGCAGAAGCATAATAAATCCAGAGAGTCAGAGGACAGTGATTAATCTCAATATTTGAAGTTAATAAAACAAAAGGAGCAAAGTAAGTATATCATAGATGCGGATTATGGTGGGTAGGTAAGCTTAGGAGTTCTTTTTCTTTTTTCTAAATTCCGAAAAGGTTAATTACCAAAGCAGAGGCCTCACCTTTATACTTTATAGTTAAGCTTAAGAGCAAAAAATGATATTACATTAGTGCTGTCATCCTAGGTAGAAAATGACCTAACAAAATGAAATAAAATAAATTACAAATTTAACCACTCCCTGTCAAATTTACAACCTGAACCCTACAATTGGTACCCATAAATTGATATATTAAGTAAAGAAAAAAAAAAATTATTCATCAAGCAGCTCCTCCGTGCAGTCCTTACCAACTTAAGTAGTAGTGACTACAATCTCCAACTCCAACATGGAAATGATATCTCCTACCATTATTAACAAACTAATATCACCTATAATTTCTGTTACTCAAAAATGCTTTTGCTAGAGGGGTCCGAGCTCCTCTCTTGTGCCCATCCCAGGACATGCTAGTCCAAAGAGAACTTTTTATAGCTCCAGCAAATTTGTGAAAAAGGATCTAACGTTCGAGATCTAGCCGGGATTATAGCCGAAGAAGTGTTGGAAATAAGTTTTTGATTAGTTAGCAAGCATAAGGATGAGTATTTAAGTTGAAGGGAAAGAGAAATTGCTCGTCTTTTTACATTGGAATCTAATGAGATCAGCGGTAACGGTTAAAACAAGCTCTGGTAGAGCTTCTTCAAAATCCTTTTAACCATAAAACTTTTAGCGGAACTATAGGAAGAATGCAGGCTCAGTCAATTCTTTCACTCAGATAAGCATTTGCTTCAATGTAAAAACGGTGATAGAAAGTAATATTTTTGAAAGATGAAAAAGATGGGGGAGTTGCTACATTTGAAAAACAATGTGCCACAAAACATTGCACACCTGCAGTAATTTCTAGTTATGAAGGGTGGACTAAACTATGAGTTATTCCTTAAATGTTATGGAGAAAGGAAGCTTTTGAGCAAAAGGTTTCATCCCATGTCCACCACAAATGTACTTGATGTTTAGAAGCGTGTACAGGTTTCATTCCATACAAGTATTGCACATTCTTTTCAATTGGGTAATCCTGCCCAATACTGATCAGTTTACATATCCTACTCCAAAGTTCCAAACAGAAAGCAGCAAACACCACAGACTACTCTTTATGATCACTGTCAAAAGAACCCGTGAATTGCGTCCTTAACCATTCTTTCCACTCTTGCAGCTTGTTAAAGAAAAGGATTTAATTCTCCATACTAGGTCTTTTTAGTATATTACCTTTTAGCCACACAACTTCATTAGTCAAAACCTTTTACTTCATTAAAGAATCTAGATATAGGTAATCAAATTCATCCCTGCTCTGTACATTTCACTTCACTTTTCCGGAAAAACAAACCAAAGTTGATAGTTCATGTGAAAAATCTTGATCCATTTTGAGAGGGGAAAAAAAAGAAATGGCATGCAATTAAGAAAGAAACCAGGCCGGATATACTAAACGAGAAATCCAGAAAGGAGGTCAGCAGGTAGAAAAGAGGTTACAAAAGAGGCAACTCTCCAGCTCCGCAGCAATTCACTAAGCTGATGAAATAAGACCCCAAGAAAATCAATTGCAGAAAACAAAGAAAGACAAACAAGCCAAAATCCTGACATGCTGATGTTACTTGAAGAATTTCCATGCTTCAAACAACTAGTCTTAAGAACAACAAACTAAGAATCACGATTCTTGAGCAAGACTCTACCTGTGAACACTGCGAAAGAAGTTTTCCCCACGCCGGCTTCGAATTTGACTTTGCCATTCTCATCGTGCGCTTCTTTGTGCGATTGAGCATGGTAGCCACAACCGCCTTAGATTTCTCCGCATCGGCTGCAACATCACCTAAATTCAACATGAATTGATGAAATTGATCAAAACCCCAATTGAAACCCAACAACTCCAAAAGATTTAACATCAAAAACCCAGGTCCAAGCAATCAAACTACATGCATAGAACACCGATTGGGAAGGCACCTAAAGGTTGTGGCGTCATGATAGCCTGAGCTTCTGCCTGAAGATCGTGCGAATTCTCTGGAACAGCCTCATCGCATACTTTGTTGACCTTCAACGAATCAGTATCAAACGGATCAGCTGATTGTATGACTGGGTTTACAGGTTCAACCCCAGATTCCCCAACTGGGATCAAAGGCTCAACAGACGGTGCGCTCTGTACGTCCTCTGTAGACGACGATGCCTCAATCACCTACCGTTAAAACAAGAACGGATCAAAAACCCCACAAAACCAAACCCCAGAACTAAAATCCCAACCAAAAACCCACCAAGAACAAATCCCAAAAAAAAAAAAAAAAAAAAAAAAAACAAGAATTGGCATGCAAAACCCAAGTGGAAGAACAACCCCAAGACCCAAAAACGGCCAGAAATCCTGAAGAACAGACCTTAGATCTTTTGGGATTTGGTGGACCTGAAGGAGGGGAAGAGGCATGAGGTGAAGAAAGAGAACGTTTGGAGAAAGAACTACGCCTGGTTTCAACCATGGTAACAGAAGAGACGTTGAAGAATCAACTGGGTCTGTAAATTGATCCCTCTTTCTTTCCTTTCTTCCTTTCTTCTTCTTCTGAAGGATGACTTTTGGGTGTTGATAAAGAAGAAAAAAAAAATTGAAAGGAGAGCCCGAGAAGACGAGAGAAGACCGGGCGGAGGGGAAAGAGGAAGGAAAAAATTTATGCCAGAGATCAGTTAAGTAGGCCTCTGATTCTTACAAGAAGAAAAATAAGCATACTTAAATAATAATAATAATTTATTGAAAGGGAAATGGAAAAGAGGGGGTGGGAAGTTGGAAGAGGATTGTTTTTGGTTAGGCTAAAAATCATAGTTGTGGTGGTCAAGTTGGATGGATTTATTAGTATGGAGTTTGGTTGGTGTGTGGGAAATTTAGATATAGCAAATAAGGATTAAAATCCCTTTTGTATTTAATGTTGTAATATCATTGCCTAGTATGATTTTTTTCTTTTTTTCTTTTTTATTTTGATGATGTGTGAGGTGAAATTTGAATCTCCAATTTTTAAGTATATATTTTTGAGTAATTTTTAAATTGACTAAAAAATAATGTCTTAATTGCAAGGATTAAAATATCAATGTCGATATCAACATCGAGATTTCAATTTTACGAATATATCGATAAAATATCGATATCGACGGCTATTTTTGTAAGTCGCTAAATTTATAAAAATTTACTTGGATTGATCATTAAACTGTTCTTACTTCAAAACTAAGTTATAAATATTGTTATTAGTAGTCATATTTATATTTGACAAAATAGACGACATTTTTACGAGCATGTATAAAAAAATGTTGTAGATATCCATGAATATTTAATATTGATATCGAACTCTTCAATCTACGGATATATCGACATATCCATGGATATTTTTATCCTTGCTTAATTGTTGAACTATGTTTGTACCAGCGATTATTGTTAAATTTATCTATGTTAGTTTTTTTATGAAAAAAAAAAAAACATTGTTTTAAATTTTGGATTTAGTTCTAAGCTTTGAGCTTGATTTGAATTTAGTCAATAATTTTCAAAATGTTACAACTCTTGAGCCAAGTTTTATTTCAAATTTGTCCAAATGTTCTAAGGTTTACAATTTTTAACCACGTTTTTTTAGTACTAACTTTTGGATATCGACACTAATGTATATTGATTAGTTTAAAATAATTCTAAAGGGGCTTCAAAATTCATTTTAATATTGATGAATAATAATGAGAGCCAAATAATTATAGTTCTTTAAAAAAAATTAATTGATATTGATACTAAAGATAGAAAGTGAGTATTTCGTTAAAATTTGAGGTTAAAAATGAAAATCTATAAATCCAAACACTAAAAATCTCAAAAGTAAAATTGAAATATTCTAAAACCTAGGGACCAAATACCATGCTTAAAATTTAGAGATACTTTTTTTTTCTCTTTACATACACGTATATATATAACTTATCCTAGTTGTATAACTTAGTAGTAATTCACATATATTTATTCTCTAAAATATGAAGTTCAAATTTTTCAATCTTCATTTGTTGTACGGAAAAAAAAATATTCAACATAATTTGACTAGTCATAACAACCAATATGGGTATTCGACTAAAATGTTGGAAATTTAATGTTTTATCCATAGATATTAGACTAAAAACAAAATTTGATTAGAGAAGTATAAAGTTAGAGGTTGCTATCCCACTATCACTCGTTTTTGAACTTGGAAAAAAAAAATAGTAGGCTATATTTTGATTTTAAGTTTATTATTTGGTTGATGCAAGAATTTGACATGATTCTAGATTATGCAGGTAAGATCTTGTACCATCGTGGAATTTGAGCAACATTGAATTGAGCAGTTGCATTAGTAGGATTTGATCCCTCTATTTATACAGTTGCAAGCTAGGATATTGTTTGTATATCTCGTTAGTAAGGTTCGTACCTCTATTTATATGACTTCCTTTTTTATGTGTATAGTCGTGATAAGTCAATTAGAATCTTCGACTGATTTTCATCGAATTGCTAGATTGCATCTTACAGAATTTTATGCCTCAATGCATTCTATAATATCCTCTTTAAGTGCCTATTGGCCTGGATGGACCCATTAGGGCCTTCAACTATTTTAGGTACATCAGCCAAGGCGACCAACCCAATAACAATTTTTATTTTAGTTGAGTAAATATCATTTATTGGTAGAAGAAAAATTGGAAGACACAATGGACTTCTATTGTTTGATTTCAAATGGGATATTGCTCATGCAAACATTTAATCCATCATTTTATCATCTAACCACTTGTTCAAAAAACTAAGATCAAATTAGAGTCTAAATCCAATTAAAATGTCATAATTTGAGCTCAAATACTAACCCAACTCATTTATTTGTAACCATACATATTCTCGACTTTAGCCTCAAGCTAACTTTTCAGCAAGGTACATCGACTTTAATCTTATAATCATTATATTTAAAAATAAAAATAAATATTTTATTTTGCTATTTTTTAGTCAAAATACCTTGGGAACCATATTCCTAAAAATATGCACTTTTTAACACTTTGATACATTTCTCTTTTCTATAAAACCGTCTTTTGGAATTTAGTTGAGAAGGTTGAAAATCCAAATTAGGCATCTTATTTACAATAGTTGAAACCAAGTTAAAATGGATCATGTGTCTTATTTATTTACTTTATGGTAAAAAATGCATTTTTTTCTCTTTTAAATGAAAATTCATGATGTGAATGTGAATCCATCAACGATTCATTGATACGTGTTTCGTTATCTATAGAATATTTGTTCTAAATACTTCAATTGACATAAAGTATAAACAATCGATCAATAGGTCAAAGGTTCAAACCCCCTTTATATTGTCATACTTAAAAAGTAATTATATTTAATTAAGGAAGAAAAGAAAACAATGATTTTACTCCAATTTCACGTTTGCCCTGGATTAAGTTATTTTATATCATATACATATTGCATGAAATCGTGTTCCTAGTGGGTAAGATATATCAAAAGCATTGAAGGTGTAAAGCCGTCTTACTATGATGTTAAAGTATATGGTAACTAACCGAATGAAAAGAAATGGACAAATTTCTCTTTCAAGTGTTCATAATAGGTGTATTTGATATGTGGCTTGTGAGATTTTAAAATATATATTTTTTGTCCTCAAAATTTTATTTTTAGTTTTTTTTTTTTTAAAAAAAAAATAGTGTTAAGAACATCTAGATGACTAAAAATGCATTTTTTTAAAAAAAACTTCGAAGATAATCACCTATGTTAACATTTTTATTATCATAGGAAAAAAAAACAAAAACAAAAAACACTTCCATCTATATCTATATTATATTAAAAGGGGCAAAATTGTGAGAATCTTTGACTCCCCATTTTGCCCTTCTTTCTTTTCAAAATTCTCTCTTTACCCTTTTACCCTTTTGCCCTTAATTTTTATTTTTCCTCAATTTTTTTTAAAGCCTCATATTTTGCTCTTCAAATAACTGTTTTTTTTTTTTTTTTTTTTTTTTTTTTGTAAGCCTCATGACCTTGCATTATAATACCTTTCAACCCCTTCCTTTTAATACCTTTCAAGTATAACTCATTCTTTATAACACAATGAAAACTTTTCATGAACAAAAACTTTCATAAAATTAGTTTGTTGCACGGTAATTTTTTCAATAAAAGTTGTGGGATCCCAAGACCTATGTTCAAGATTTCTTTTGTGTTGCTTCACGTAGTTTCATAATTTTTAAAATTTTGACGATGGGCATGGATTAATGGCCATTGGATTCACGTACCATTCATTCATTAGCATGGTTTATTCAAATTTTCTTACTCCTTTCCACGTGTCTTTAGAATTTGTGTGAATTAAGGATTTTCGTGGATTTGATTTTTTTTTTTTTTTCAAAAGTAAACTATTAACAAATCATTTGAAATTTGTGATCATGTTATGAAGATTAGGTTTGTGTTTGATTTGACTAGTTTTTATTTATCGAATGTAGATTTTTAATTAGATTGTTTCTTTTTAGATTAAACTCCTATATTTTTTTTTAAAATTTTGATATATTTATAAGTAGTTATATTAGAGAATCTCTCGTTTTTTCCCTTTTTTTATTTGTTCATAATAATAATTTGTAGATTTCTATTTTGTATCTTGGTTGCAAATATATGCATGTTACTCCTCATGCATATTTATGCAATTCCCGAAATTCTTGTTATAATGCTTAAAAAGGTATAATTATTTGTTATTTTCATTTATATACATAAAAAATACGTAAATCACGTTGTTCTTAAATTTTGGATTTGAAGGGCAATTTAAAGGATATTATGATATTTTGATATACAATTTTGTTTATATAGGTTGTGTGAGTTTTTATGGCATATGTTTGTCCATCTTTTGGTATATCATTAAGCAAGCAGAGATTTTATTCTTATGGATATGTTTTATTGCTTTTTTTTAATTATAATTTAAGATAAGTTTATTTTCGATTGATCTTCATATTGTAAAGATAAAGAAGAAAGTTGGTTGAGATGATGAAGAAAAAAAATAAAGAGAAAATAGGGAACTGGGGGATATGAAGGGAGACTAGAGAAAATTAGGGAATGAGTGAAGAATGAACAGAGATGACAAAAATATGGAGTTATTATGTAAAAATTTATTTAATTTTATTCTTAATTTTAAAGGTACAATCATCTATTGGATTCCATCTCCATAATCTCATAATTTTAGGTCTCCATCTCCATCATCTCATACTCATAATTTTAGAGTATTTATTAACAAAATTAAATATTACTATTCAACAAAATTCATCCTAATATTTTAACGTGTCTATAAATTTGGTAACTATACACCGATATATTAAAATCAAAATCATTATTCTTCGGTCATGAACAAGTTTATACTTTTTAATATTATTATTCAAATTAAATATTAATTTGGATCAGTTCTCTTAATTAATATTTTTTTAGATTCCAAGCAATTGAAATTAACGTTTTTTTTTAGATTTTAATTAGATGAAGATTTATTTGATTATGAGCTCGAGAATCCATTAATTTATTTAATGTTATTATCTCAACCCTCAATTTTTTTTTTTTTTTTTTTTTGTTAAATCTTCCATTTTATCCACATCTTAATTAATCTCTTTTAGATATTGAAAGTTTTTTTTTTCAATAGTAAATCATTTATTTATTTAATGTTATTATTTTGACTTTTTTTTTTGTTTGTTAAATCTTTAATTTGTATCAGTTATTTTTTAGATCTGTAACCATTATTTTTTTCCTTAATTAATTAGATTTACTTGATTATGAAAAGTCAACGTGCCACAAAATTTGTTAATTAATTTTTCTCCATGTGTCGTTAATGTTATTATTTCAACTTTGAATATTTATGCAATTTATTTAATTTTTTATATTTCTTTTTTTCCTTTTTAGATTTCCATTGTGTTCTAATGATTATTTCTATTATTCCTCTATTTTTCTTTCAATAATTCTAAGTTTTCTTGTATTTGTTTTTCACAACATAAATTTATAAATACAATAAAATATTTTTTAATTTTCTTGAATTAATAAAATAGAATAACCTTTTAATTTTATCCACTTATGTATTGTATTATTTAGAATTTAGGATTGTTTTCAAATATAGAAAAATGAATCAAAATATTTAAACTAATAGTAAAATATCATAGTCTATCTGCGATAAACTACGATCAGATAGTAGTCTATTGTGATCTATCGTAATCTATCAGATAGACTATGATATTTTATTATTAGTTGTAAATATTTTCAACAGCTTTATCATTTAAAATAATTTCCCTAGAATTTATGACACATATTTCAAATGATTATTATAGATAATTTAAATAAAATACAACAGAAAGAAAGAGACTATGATGAGAGTTAGAGGTTTTATAAAAATAAATAAATAACAAAAAATGTTTTCTCCTATTGATCTAAAAACAAATCCCCGTAAACAAGAAGTTTATTTTAAAAAAATTCATAAAAGTTTGGTTTTTATTTGTTCTTTTCTCTCTTCAAATCACTACCTTGTGGAACTACTTCATGAAATAATAATTAAGATGGATTATTATGTCACTTTTATATCAACTTTTATCGTAAAATCTATTTGCATCATATTTTAATTTTATTCATATATATATATATAAGAAAAATATTTATCCATATATTTTTATATATTTTTCTCTAAAATAGTTTTAAAGTGGATATCAACTATTTAAAATTTAAATAGGTCTGTAAATCGATCTCTAAGGATAACTTTTTGGAAGAAAAGATTGAAAGGAGAGCCCGAGAAGACAAGGAGAGGATCGGGCAGAGGGAAAAGAGGAAACAAAAAGTTATGTAAATAGGCCTCTGGATTCTTACAAGAAGAAAAAAACATATTTACATAAATAGAATTTAAAAAAAAATCAACTATTGAGGAATTAAAAATTTATTGTAAGGGAAATGGAAAAGAGGGGGTGAGAAGTTGGAACAGGATTGTTTGGTTGGGCTCAAAATTATAGTTGTGGTGATCAAGTTGAATGGATTTATTAGCATGGAGTTTGGGTTGATGTGTGGGAAATTTAGATATAGCAAATAAGGATTAAAATCCTTTTGTATTTAATGTTGTAATAACATTGCTTAGTATGGTTTTTTTTTTTCTCTTTTTTATCTGATTGATGATGTGTGAGGTAAAATTGAAATCTCCAACCTTTTTCGGTATATGTATTGAGTAAGTTTCAAATTGACCAAAGAAGTAGCGTCTTAAATTTGTTGATCTTATACTTTTTCTTTTTAGATCTTGGGTTTAATTTCTATTTGGTCATGAAGTTTTAGGGATTTGTTATAAATATGTCTATAATTTTATCTAGCGGTATAACTTAGTGGTAATTCATATGTGTTTATTCTCTAAAGTATGAAGTTCAACTCCCACTTGTTGTACTGGGAAAAGAATATTCAACATAATCCGGCTAGTTAAAGCAACTGATATGGGTATTCAACCAAAATGTTGGAAATTTAATGTTTTACCCATGGACGTTGAACTAAAAAACAAATTTGGTTAGAGAAGTATAAAGTTAGAGGTTACATCCCACTATCACTCATCTTTGAACTTGAAAATAATAATAATAATAGGCTATATTTTGATTTTACGTTTATTGTTTGATTGATGCAAGAATTTGACATGATTTTAGATTATGCATGTAAGATCTTGCTGTCATGCTCATACTTAACTTAATATCTAGACCAACATTAAATTGAGCTATTACATTTGTAGGATATGATCTCTCTGTTTACATGATTGAAAGCTAGGGTACTGTTTTTGTATATGTAACATCCCACACCTTTTTATTTATTTATTAATAATGTAATACTTTTCATTTTTCAGTAATTGTCCTTAGTTGAAGGGCATGTTTGGAATTTTGAATTTAAAGTATAAGTGCGAAGATTTAAGTGTTGTCGGGGAAATTATTCAATTTTCAAATTCAATTTGAAAAGTTATGGCATGAATTAATTATTTTTGGAAAAAGGAAAGGAATTAAATAGTATAAAGTGGGTTAAGGAAAAGATTTAATTAGTTATACTATTTTCCTTTTATTATTATTATTATTATTATTATTATTATTAGTTTTTTTTTAAAATAAAAAGGACACCCAATCTCCTTCACGCGTTCTCTCTCGCTCGAGTGCCCCGCCCCCCACAGCCGTCCGCCGCTGCCGAGCCCACTTCACAACACAGACTCGCCTTTCTCTTCAGATCTTGGCAGGCGCCACCCTCCTCCCCAGATCCGGTAGGCGAACCCTCCTCACCAAATCCGACAGACGTGCCGTCGCCCACCACTCGAGCCAGACCTGCCGCCGACCATCACGACTCCCTCACTTTCCTCCCTTCTCCGCACAAGCCACCGGACCTGCGTGCCGCCGGTCGCATCGCTGGATCTCGCCCATTCGGTTTGAATCGCCGCCGCCGCCTCCAGCCCTTAACCACCGCCACTCCGTCGCTATCTCCCAGCAGCTTGAAGTCAGCTGCCGCTTTCGGCCGGTTCCTCCACCGTCCATCGTCGCGCTGCCTATCTCTTGTTGCGTGGGTCTTCATCGAATTCTTAGATTTTGGTAAGGTCTATTTTGTGGTTGGGTTTCTTAAAAGATTTTAGATGCCCACTAAGTTGGATTAAAGATTAAATCAATAGCATTATCTTGATTTTAGATTTTAGATTGGAAAATTACAGCAGCGACTGTCCAGCGGATTCAAGGTCATTCGACAAGAGTTTTGGTAAGAGTTATGGTCTTATTGTTGGTTTGTGGGCACGCTTTGATTACTGAATTAAGTTGACTTAACCATCGTATCTTTAAGGTTCCAAGCTGTCGTCCATTGGGAGTTAAAAATCTGTTGGAAGGAGATTTTAGAATGGTTGTTAATCAAGTTCCTTGGGTAAGCTTTTGGGGTGTTGTGGTTTTGAACCCGAGGTATCGCAATTATTATTGGACTGAAATTTTATGGTTGTATTCGTATGGTAGGGTCGTTTCTTCAAATCACGGTCATCGTTTGGTTGTCAGAGTTTATCTATGGAATTTCGATTAAGGTAAGTAATCTTACCGTTGGAACTGCCCACAGGCCAGGTTTTATTTGTACTCGCGTGATAAGTGTATATTATGGTAAATATTAGCATGTTGACTGATAGTATGACCTGAATTAAGTATGTTCTGGCACGGGTTCTGTTTTGTTTAAAGATACACCTAGGCATTTGATCGTTAGTATGGAATGGTATGTGTTTTCATATGTTGATATCTGATCTGCTGGTGTTGAGGCATACTTGCATGCTGTGGGTTATGATGTAAGGTATACATGAATGTAGTATGATATGTTGTCAATAATCATGTGTATGTGATGGAGCCATGGTATCAAGGATTTTCATGTATGTCCTAGAACTTTATAATGTTGATTCTTAGAACGTTGAGACTGTGTGACTATCCTTATTGATTAGTTAGACGCTCACTAGTTTGTGTTTCCTTCGGGATTCACCAGTCTTGTGTTTCCTTCGGGATTCACCAGTTTTGTGTTTCCTTCGGAGTTCACCAGTTTTGTGTTTCCTTCAGGGTTCACCAGTTTGTGTTTCCTTCGGGATTCCCCAGTTTTTTGTTCCCTTCGAGATTCCCCAGTTTTGTGTTCCCTTCGGGGTTCACTAGTTTTGTGGGCATACTTAACTACAACAGGATAGGACTCAGTCTTTCGTTTGTTCCATTTATTTATGTGCCATAGGTGGGTATCTAGAGGACATAGATGCCTAGCTTGACCCCAGTGGTGGGGTTACTTACTGAGTATTTCATGCTTATTCTTTCTTATGTTGATGTTTCAGGTAAGGGTAGAGATGCACCGGCGATGGCGCAACGGAATTCGTGATCATGCCACTGGGACTAGTTTTTTTATGCTTCCGCATCATGACATTTAGAGTCCTTATTTTTTTTCCTTAATGTTTAGTTTTACTGTCTTAAACTTATTATTACGGATTATTTCTTTTATATACTTTTAATATTCTTTACGAATTATGGGTACTCTATTATTGTTTTAACAATTTGCATTTAATAAATGTCTTTTGAACTTAGCTTGTTTAATTAGCATTTATTTCAACATAACTGAGCGTCGTTTTAAATTTTATGCATGCATTTATTTTAGTAACGATCTAACCTAAGTCCTAGGGGGTCGGGTCGTTACAATATATCTCATGAGTAAGCTCGATTCCTCTGTTTCTATGACTTCCTTCTTGACGTGTGTAGTTGTGATAAGTCGATTAGAATCTTTGACCGATTCTCATCGAATTGGTTGATTGCACTTTACAGAGTGTTATGCCTCAATACATTCTATAATTTTCTAGTGCCTCTTGGCCTAGATAGACCCGTTAGGGCCGTCGACCATTTAAGTCCATGGGCTAAGGTGGCCAACCCAATAAATTTTTTTGTTTTATTTAAGTAAATATTGTTTGTTGGTAGGAAAAAATTGAAAAACTCGAGCGACTTTTTTGTTTGATCTCAAATGGGACGTTACTCGTGCGAACATTTGATTCATCATTTTATCATCTAACCACTTGTTCAAAAGACTAGATTAGAGTCTAATTCCAATTGAAACACCATAATTTGAGCTTAAATACTGGCTCAACTCATTTATTTGCAACCATACATTTGGCAACATACTAGTTTCTGTATGTAGAAGCATCAACTTTCTAGCACATGCATTTAAATAGTCAGATAGAAAAGGTACATCAATTTTAATTTTATAACCGTTATATTTTAAAAAATTCCTTTTCTTTTGCTCTTTATTTAGTCAAAATAACTTGGTGATATTATAAATGTTATAGAAGATAGATGTCCATCCCAAAAAAGACCATGTATTCTTAAACATGTTATCCCATGTGTCACAAATTTATATATGATTATTGTCCTAATAGCCACATCCTACTTGTCAATTCTCCTCTAAATAGTGGTCATTTATGCATTTTGTAGGATGTTGAAGATTGGTGAGAAATCCAAACTCTTGGAGAAAAATTTAGAAGAATTTCATGATTTTATGATTTTATGATTTTCTTTATTTCTTTATCTTATTTAAGTTATTTATCTTATATCTATATATTTTTATATTCTTTTGTTATTTAATTGTATTATATATTATTATTATATTATATTTTCTCCATATTCTTGTTCAGTTGTGCTCCCCAATTTTATAACGCGTTATCAGTACGAGCTCCTATCGTTTTTCCGCTAAAAGTAAGTCCTAAATGTGTGTCGTTTTTTCTCTCTTTGATATAATTAATAAATTAAATGTTGTTTTACATATTTGATATATATTAAATTTCTAATATAAATACAATATATTGTAATAGTGTTACTATGAAAAATATTATAAAATTAGAATTTGTAGTATTTGATATTAATGGTAATAATTATTTGTCATGCGTGCTTGATGCCAAAATACACCGAGATGTTATAAAAATGTGATCATTAGAAAATAATTTTTCGCCATAAAGCTCGTCGTAAATGGATGCACTTGAGGCTCTAAAATTTTAAATCAGTATATTAGAGAAGACATTTTTCTACATGTCAGATATGCTCATGCAGTACTAATATCGAGAAAAATATTTTAAAAGTATTTTGTACTCATCTAATGTCTTCTCACGGCTTAATGAAATAACGAGTTATTGATTTAAAGAAAAAAATGAATTGCAGCCAAATAGAGCAACGACATTCCCTGAAGTGAATGTTGTAAATTTTAATAAACGTGGATGAAAAATCATGAATCTTGACCAACTGGAACAACAATATTCTCTAAAGTAAATACTGTGGATTTTAGTAATCGTGGTCAAGATCATGGTCATGGTCAAGGTCGTGACCGTGGCAAAGGAAGAAATAATTCTTATTTTATTTCAAAAGAACCACACAAAATGATGATCACAAAGGAAAAGCTCCACAAGATAAGAGTTCAAAAAGTGTTGAAAATAAATGCTTTTAATGTTAAATGACTAGCATTGGTCACATGCATGTCGTATGTCAAAACACTTAGTTCATCTCTATCAAGCCTCCCTGAAGGAAAAAGAGGAAAATGTGAAAGCAAATTTTGCATATCAGGAAAATGACATATTTGACCCATCCCATACGACAAATTTGGATGTGACAGACTTCTTTCAATCTCGTGAAGAGAAAATCTGTAGAATTGATAGAATATCAAGTGTTTCTTTCGACTTTGAAAATATCTAGACTTAATATTGCTTTTTTATTCATCTCCATGTTTTGTTCTCTTAGTAGACTTTTACCCTTGTATATTCTAAATGTTGTTTTTCTTATTGTAATTATTTTTTTTTAATGAATAAACTTGGATCATTTTTATATGTTAAATGATTAAAAAATGAGCAAAGAAGATCTATGTGTAGCAGACAGTGCAACTACACATACAATACTTACAAGTAGAAAATATTTTTTCAATTTGACAATGTTGGACGCAAAAGCAAATACAATATTAGATTCTGCAAACCTGGTTGAAGTATTTGGAAAAGCAAATATTATTTTGCCTAGATGAACAAAATTTACAATTGACAATGCATTGTTCTCTAGTCAATCAAAGAGAAATCTATTTAGTTTTAAAGATATACTTTGCAATGGTTATCATATTGAGACTAATAAAAAGAATAATATGGAGTATCTTTATATCATATCTACTGTCTCATATGAAAAATGTATACTGAAAGAGTTGTCTGCTTTATCTTCTAGATTATATTATACTCATATATGAGTAATTGAAACATATGTGACAATGAATCTGAAGTTCATGAGTCCAGACATATTTACAATTTGGCATGATAGACTAGCTCATCCAAGGTCCATTATAATGAAAAGAATTATTGAGAATTCAAATGGACATCCATTGAAGAGCCAAAAGATTCTTCAATCTAATGAATTATCATGTGATGCTTACTCTCAAGGCAAATTAATAATTAGATCATCACTAACCAAAGTGGGAATTGAATCCCATGCATTTTTAAAAAGAAATTATTGTGATATATGTAGACCTATTAACCCACCAAGTGGACCATATAGATATCTTATGGTATTAATGGACGCATCGAGCAGATGGTCACATGTGTGCTTATTATCAAATTAAAATCTTGCATTTGTAAGATTACTTGCTCAAATAATTAAGTTAAAAGTATAGTTTCCTGATTATATAATTAAGATCATTCGTCTTGATAATGTTGATGAATTTACATCCCAAGCTTTTGATAATTATTGTATGTCAATTGGGATAAGTGTTGAACATCTATAGCTCATGTTCATATACAAATGGTTTAGCGGAATCATTCATAAAACGTTTACAGTTAATTGCTAGACCATTGCTTATGAGAGCTAAGCTTCCTACATGTGTATGAGGACATGCTATTTTGCATGGAGTGTCATTTGTATGCATTAGGCCAATATCTTATCATAAATACTCGCCATTACAATTAGCTTATGACCATGAGCCAAATATTTCCAATATAAGAATTTTTGGATGTGCAGTATTGAAAGAGTTAAATAACATGCAGCGAAAGTATCAAGGATCCATAAGCATTCAAATTCACTAATTTTGGCAGAAACTAAAGCATGCTTTTCTAAAAAGCGGGGTTTAAGATCATACCTTTGAAAAACTCTCCAAGAAAACGGGTGTACAACAACAGTCTTCTTTTGATATCACCTTGAACCACTACAAAGCCTTCCCTATAATGCTTTTGGAGCTTTAGGCAGAGTTGTGGGACTCAAGAACAGCTTGAAGAAGTGAAGAACCAAGAAGAACTCACAGCAACCGAACAAAGAAGATGATCTCTTCTCATAGAAATTTTTCTCTAAAAAATTCAGCCTTCATTATCCTCATATGACTCCAATCTTCTTTATATATAATAGATGAACATGCAAAGAAGTGGAGTGCATGGCTTACAGCTCATGCTTGGAGAATCAATGTAGAGAGGATAATGGCTTTTGTGTGAGCATGAAGATGAAGGTAATGGAGAAAATTTAATCTCCATTTTGTGCAACCATGTAAAACGATTTTCCATTTTTCTTTTAAAACAAAAATGATTTTAAAACCATTTTAATTCAAAAATGATTTTCTTAAATTAATTTAAAATATTAATTAATTTCATAAATTAATTTAATATCAAATATTAAATTAATTTTTGCACAATAATCATCTTCATATATTTAAATCATATTTAAATATATATTCTCTTGTTCAATTTAATTTGAATGTTTCAAAATAATTTCTCAATCTACCCTAAAGCTTATCCATTTACGAGCTAGTAGGGGGACCTCGCGGACCTACAGATCATGGACTCCAACGATTCGAGATTAATCGGCTAAACTCATTAGTCCGATATAACCTGTGTTCGTTAACTAATGGGATACTCCACTATAACCCATAGTTGAACTCCTCTCACTATAGATATATTATGTCTAGTTAATAACCATAATCAGTAATTCGATCATTCACAAGTTGTTCGTAATCATAGCTAGGTCAAAAATACCGTTTTACCCCTGTGAATACATCTTGTTCCTTAAGTACCTACTGATCCTCTAATGAACAATTCAGATTCATAATCTTTGTGAATCAAATCCTTTCTCTATCATGAGAAGGCGGGGCCCCGATTGTTCAAGACCTGGAGTCAGTACTTAAGAGAACAACCTATCTGCTAACCCTAAATAGGGTAGGAATGAATTCCATCTTGCAAGGCTATGTCCCCAACTATTCATCCGGTCTTAACCCCAAAATGGTAAGCTTATTGAGCGATGCTGTTGGACTACTTGTACCGTTTGCAGATCAAAGGACAATCCCGAACAAATAGGAGTTCATAGCTAGCTTAGGATTAAGATCGAGTTAACCTAGGTTATATAATAAATGAAATAGACAGTTTTAACAGTAAATGGTCGTTATAAAGAAAAGTGATTATTTTCATGGTTCAGTCTATATGCAAACTCATTGCATAGGATGCCCCCACTCTCATGTCTCAACATGAACGTTTTGTGGATCACATCGTTTGTAACACCTTACAACTTCTTGTAACAACTATAGAGTGGGTCGCATGCAATAGTGTTACCAGAATGAGATACCCAATTTCATCTATATACTTATTAGACCATTTAGGCTATATATTGTCAACTTGATCATGTTTATGTCACTACATAAAGTTACAACATTCATACTATAGTCGGGGATGCGTTTATTGGATTTTCATAATAAGATGCAAAATCAACAGGTCATTATTATTGATAAAATATAATGTTTAACTTGAACTACAAGTTCTAGGACATTCCCAACAATCTCCCACCTGGACTAAAACTCCAATGAGAACAAATATATACAATATAATGTTGAGATACATAATGGGAAAAATACAATAAATTAGGACATTTATAATAACATAGACATTCTCCCACTTGCCTTAAATTATACTACTCGGAGTCTTAGTCCAACTAGGTGGCCCTTGAAAACTTTAGCCAAGAGGGCCTTGGTGAATGGATCAGCAAGGTTGTCTTCAGAGGCTATCTTTGTGACGAGCACATCTCCTCTGTGTATGATCTTCCAGATGAGATGGTACTTTATTTCAATGTGTTTTCCATGCTTGTGACTCATGGGTTCCTTTGAGTTAGCAACTGCACCACTGTTGTCACAATACAGTGTGATAGGCAGGTACATATTTGGAACGACTTCCAAATCAGCTAAGAATTTGTGTAGCCATATTACTTCTTTAGCAGCTTTACATGCACCCACGTATTCTGCTTCCATGGTAGAGTCGGCGATACAACTTTGCTTGATGCTTCTCCAAAATATAGCTCCTTCATTAAGAGTGAAAACTGATCCTGAGGTAGATTTCTTGGAATCTACGTTAGTCTGAAAATCAGAATCAGTGAGTCCTGTAAAGATCAAATCCTTTAGTCTATACACAAGCATATAGTCTCTCGTTCTCCTTAGATACTTGAGGATATTTTTTACAGCGGTCCAATGACCGTGTCCAGGATTAGATTGGAACCTATTGACGATTCCAACTGTAAAACATATGTCAGGGTGTGTACACAACATAGCATACATTAAACTCCCAACTGCAGAAGCACATGGAATTCTGTTCATCTCTTCAACCTCTTGAGGTGTCTTAGGACATTGTTCTTTTGAAAAGTGAATTCCATGCCTGAAAGGTAATAAACCTTTCTTGGAATTTTGCATATTATACCTTGACAATATCTTGTCAATATAAGATGCCTGAGATAGTGCCAATGTTCTATTCTTTCGGTCTCGAAAGATATCTATTCCTAGAACATACTGAGCATCATTCAAATCTTTCATTTGGAACTGTGATGCTAACCATCTCTTTACGTCAGCAAGAAAACTTGTCTCATTCCCAATGAGCAAGATATCATCAACGTATAGAACTAATAATGCTACAGTTTTGTTGACTATCTTCTTGTATACACAAGGTTCGTCAACGTTATGTTCAAAGCCATAAGATTTGATCGTAGTGTCAAATCTTATATTCCAGGATCTGGGCGCTTGTTTCAATCCATAAATGGATCGATTAAGCTTATAGACTTTCTGTTCCGGTTCTTTTTCGACGAACCCCTCTAGTTGAGACATCAAAAATACTTTCATCAAGATAGCCATTTAGAAAAGCTGTCTTGACATCCATTTGTCATATTTTATAGTCATAATATGTGGCAATGGCAAGAAGTATTCTTATTGATTTAATCATGGCAACAAGAGAAAAAGTTTCTTCATAATCAACTCCCTCTTTGGGTAAAACCCTTTGCCACGAGCCTGACTTTATAAGTATGTACCTTGCCAGTTTGGTCTCGTTTTCTCTTGTAGATCCACTTACAACCTATAGGTGTAACACATTGTGGTTGATCTACAAGTTCCTAGACTGAGTTGAAGTACATAGACTCCATTTCATCGTCCATGGCTTTTATCCATTGTTCCCTGTCAACATCTTCCATTGCCTGCTTAAAAGTTAATGGATCCTCTAAACCATCATGTTGTATGATGTTTTGAATTTCTGTTAAACCCAAGTAACGTTCAGATTGTTGAATAACCCTCCCACTACGACGAGGCATTCCCAACTCTTGGGATGGACGTGACGGGACAACAACCGTTGTTGATGGACCAGCTTGATCAACAACTCTTGTTGATCTTTCTGTAGTATCTTTAGACAGTTCTTGCAATATTAGATTACTGCGAGGTAGATGATTTTTAATATGATCCTCTTCCAAGAATGTTGCATTTGTCGATACAAACACTTTATCTTTTTAGGGATCATAAAAGTATCCTCATTTTGTTTCCATGGAATATCCTACAAATAGGCATAATTTTGAACGTATTCCCAATTTTCTAGGATTCTGTACCAACATGTGTGCTGGACAAACCATATGTGAAAATGATATAAACTCGCTTTGCGTCCTTTCCACAATTCATATGGTGTTTCTGAAACACTTTTGGACGGAACAACGTTCAGAATATAAACTGCGGTCTGTACTGCATATTCCCAAAAGGATTAAGGTAATTGAGCATAACTCATCATGGACCGAACCATGTCTAACAAGGTTCGATTTCTCCTTTCTGTAACACCGTTTTGTTGTGGTGTTCCAGGTGCTGTGAGTTGGGATTGAACTCCATGATCTACTAGACAGTTCTGGAATTGCAAATCCATATACTCACCATTTCGATCAGATCGAAGTGTTTTAATTCTTTTACTTAACTAATTTTTAGTCTCAGCCTTGAATTCCTTGAACTTTTCAAGAGTTTCAGACTTATGACTGATTAAGTAAATATAGCCATATCGAGAGAAATCGTCAATAAAACTGACGAAGTATTGATATCCTCCTTGAGCTTTAACATTCATTGGACCACAAAGGTCTGAATGTATAAGTTCAAGAGGTTCTTTGACACGAAAAATTTTGTTAGAAAAAAATATTTTCGTCATTTTCCCCTCAAGACATGATTCACATGGAGGTAGGGAACTGTCTTCTAATTGATTTAGATGACCATTTTTACCAATCTCTTAATCCTGTTGAGATTAATGTGACCGAGCCTGAGGTGCCAAAGATAGGCGTTAGGAGAAATTTTCTGCTTTTTATTATGAGGTTCAGCCGTTTTAAACATCTCTATATTTAAAACAACTTTTGCTTCCATTCGTTGTAATATGTATAAGTTATCTGTAAGTCTAGCAAAACAAACACGAACACCTCTTGAATAAACAAACACTTCATTATATTCAAAAGATACACTATACATATTCTTTAAAAGACAAGAAATAAAGATCATATTCCTTTTCATCTTAGGTACAAAAAACACATTCTTGAGTTAAATAAAAGAATCTCCAAAAAAAAACTTCAACTTTCCCACTGCTTCAGCTGAGATGACTTCACCTGTGCCCACCTTGAATGTCATCTCATATTCAGAAAGTCTTCTCAAGAACTAGTTTTCTGTAGAAAAGTACAAACATGATTAGCGACGCTTGAATCTAATATCCAAGTAAGGTGAGAGTTTTCCACTATACATGTTTCAACAACTAGTAAATCATATTTACCTTGTTTAGTCTTTTTTGCTTACTTTTCAGCCAGACTTTTGGGCAATTACGCTTCTAATGCCCAACCTTTCCACAATGGAAACATTTTCCCTTGGGATTTTTGTTTTTGTTTTTCTCCGTAGCGGTTTTCTTTTTCCCCTTTTCTTTCTTTTTCATCTGTACGGTTTTATCCTTAGAAGAAAAAGAAGGACCAGCTTTCTTATCATCAATGGGTTTCGTACCAGACGTGGACCCTTTGTAAAACTTTTTCGGTTTAGAAATAACATTCATTTCTTTTTCCTTGAGTTTCATCATCGATTGATAAGTTTACAACTCATTCAACAATGTCGTTAAGTTATAAGTTATTTTGTTCATGACAACATTTGTCCTGAATGGCAGATAGCTCTCAGGAAGAGATTCCAGTATCATGCTCACTTGACTTGTTTCGTCTATCATAGTCCCGTGAGCCTCTGCAATGTTAAAATGGACCATCATGTTGAGAACGTGTTCTCTTACGTTGGTTCCATCCTTCATACGTGTCACATACACATATTTGATGGCTTCATGTCTAACAGACGATGACGGTTGCCCGAACATCTCCTGTAATGATGCCATGATCTCATGAACTGTGGGCATAACCTCATGTTTCTTGTTGAGTACATTAGATATACTCTCCAAGATATAGGCCCGGGCTTTTTCGTTTGCCCTCACCCACTTCTATCATAGACATCCTGAACATTTCGGGTCGCCATTGAACTGGGAACTGGAGGACGCTCCTCCGTTAACACAAACTTCAAATCATCTACTACTAATATTGTATTGATATTCGATTTCAAATTCGAGTAACCCTCTCCTTAAATTTGTCAGAAACAAGCAGTTGTATAATCGAGTTCAACATTATTGAAACACTTTAAACAAACTCTATTAAAATATTCATCTAATTCCATTTTAGCAAAACTAATAAAGTATCCAATAAATCTTTATTTATTTGCTATGATACTTAAGTGATTTAGAACAAGTGCTACCGTGGGGCAGTCAAGAATTCCTTCACAGAAGCATGACAGTTCTTGACCAAATAGTATTATCTAGAATAACTCATATTCCAATAGTTCTTTTGGTTATCGTTTTCGGTCAAGATCTTTACTAACACTTAGTAATTCTTGTAAGTATGGCTCACCATTTTCAGATCTTATAGGATGGTATGAATATGCCTCCGAGATAGAAGACAATATCCAAGACGAAACTATAAGACCCTATTCATTTTACTAAAGTCTGGGTTGTTCTGAATCCTATGTTAAAACCCTCCGCAGGGATCGCCGCAGTTAACGACTAGCTAGTGCTGCATAAAAAAGGCGCAACATAGGAATCTCACGGTTCAAACTAATGGAGGAGACCATAGGACAATGTTGACACATTTCCTTCACTCACTTACTATGAACTACTTCCCTCGTTCACCTTGTTATTGACCCATGCAAACACTTTCCGTATGGAGCAGTCGAGGTAAAATCGATAAGAAGTCGAGCTAGATCTCACGGTGTGAACTCTTGAGGACGTGAGAGCTAATAACTATATATCAAATATATTATTAATCTCCCACTGAAGTGTTCTAAATGTTTGGGTAATTTACTTAGGCATGACGACTAATTTCATACAACCTAAGTCTAAGAGGTTTATCCAAATATAACTCTTATAATTAGATTTAACCTACAATGTCTAGGTGATAAACCATTTTATTACCTCACATCACTCACGCAGCTCATAAAATCAGCTAACAACTTTCAATTGTTCGGTCATAATCCCCAGGTAGGAGGTATTCCATAAACCGTCAACTTAAATACCCCCAGCCTTAGACAGGTTTATGAACTGATATGAGTTTGTAACTGTATTTTATAAGGTAACAATATATTTTAACATTTAAAATTAGTTGTTAACCTAAGTAAGCATGCAGTTGTTCTTTGTTATGAATTTTAAACGTCTAACCAATTTTATAACAACTTACAAAATTTAGACATGCTTAACATCCACAACATTCAACAAAGATATCTAATATAACTATTATATTAAACATAACCCTAACATGCATACTATATATTATAACAATTATAACATAATGTCAATGCATGTAACATGCTTCCTATGGTGGGGTTTTAAATCTACATGGCCTACTGTATTCATATACATGAATTATTTAATTATCACATACATCTCATGCATAAACAATTAAATACTAACTGTTATGGTTTTCGTTTTGGCATAAACAAGCAAACAAATTGTTAACTATTACAAACAGCTTCATATCTGTCTTTGAACCGCTCGAACAGCTCCAAACCGAACCCAAAACAACTTGAATCGGGCTAGATGAGTCTGAACCGGACCAATCAAAACCATTTGAGGTTGAACCGGATTGAACATTGAGTAAACCGGTTGAACTGGCTACTCTCGGTCCAACCTCAATGTGCTGCTAAGGCTGATCATGTAACGCCGGGAGGTAATTGTCTAGTGTCATTGCTTTGGGTTGAGAGGAAGTACACGATCGCATAGGACAAGACAATCACTTAGTTCCATCGCAGTGCAATCGCTTAGCTCCATCGCATAGTACTAAGTGATCGTTTAATACCATCGCCTAACGCATTCAAGTCATCATTTAGTATCCGCCGCATCTAAACGATTGCTTAGCTCCATCGTATAGAACATCATCATGTCGCATAACATTTATCTACACGATCGCTTAGCTCTGCGACCAAACGATCGCTCGGTGCTATCACGTAGTATTTCATCGCATCGCTTAGTGTGCATTGTAGCTAAACGATCGTATAGTGCCATCGTTTAGCAAAATCAACGTATCGTTTAGTTCCCATGACAAAGCTAAACGATCGCGTAATGCTATTGTAGAGCAAATGAACGCCGCTTAGCTCCTGCAGGTACACGATCGTTTAACGTTTAACATCACAACCACCAGTGAATATTACTAAACGATCATCTAGCTTTTCTTCTCATCATGTGACGTCTGAAGCTAAACGATCGCTTAGCAACTGGACCTCAGCAACAAATTTGAGCAGAAGCTTAAAATACTGGAACAGTAGCTCGACCTCCTTCGCTTGTTTCTTCAATTACATCTTAATTTCATCTCTAATGACTCTAAATAAATTACAGACTCTTCTAACACATAAATGCTCATAAAAAAAGAGCCAATTATAAATTTAATTGAGAAATTAAAGATAATTAAGATGCCAAAACTCAGAAAACCATAGCAGTGCATCAGTTTCATATATCTCATGAAAAACACCCACCTTGCCAAAATTAGACCGAATTGAAAGCTTAAAAGATGATCTGATACCAATTGAAAGAGTTAAATAACATGTAACAGAAGTATCAAAGATCCATAAGCATTCAAACTCACTAATTTTGGCAGAAACTAAAGTATGCTTTTCTAAAAAGTGGATTTTAAGATCATACCTTTGAAGAACTCTCCAGGAAAATGGGTGTACAACAGCAGTCTTCTCTTGATATCACCGTGAACTACCTCAAAGCCTTTCCTACTATGCTCTTGGAGCTTTAGGCAGAGTTTTGAGACTCAAGAACAACTTGAAGAAGTGAAGAACTAAGAAGAACTCACAACAGTCGAACAAAGAAGACAGTTTATTCTCACAAAAAAATTTCTCTAAAAAATTCAGCCTTCATCATCCTCAAATGACTCTAAACTTCTTTATATATAGTGGATGAATATGCAAAGAAGTGGAGTGCATGACTTGAAGCTCATGCTTGGAGAATCAATGTAGAAAGGATAATGGCCTTTGTGTGAGCATGAAGATGAAAGTAATGGAGAAAATTTAATCTCCATTTTGTGCAACCATGAAAAACGATTTTCCATTTTTCTTTTAAAACAAAAAATGATTTTAAAACCCTTTTAATTAAAAAATGATTTTCTTAAATTAATTTAAAATCAAATATTAAATTAATTTTTGCACAATAATCATCTTCATATATTTAAATCATATTTAAATATATATTCTCTTGTTCCATTTAATTTGAACATTTCAAATTAATTTCTTAAGCTACCCTAAAACTTATCCATTTACGAGCTAGTAGGGGGACCTCACGGACCTACAGATTATGGGCTTCAACGATTCGAGATTAATCGGCTAAACTCATTAGTCCGATCTAACCCGCATTTATTAACTAATGGGACACTCCACTATAGACCATAGTTGAACTCCCCTCACTATAGATATATTATGTCTAGTTAATAACCATAATTAGTAAGTCGATCCTTCACAGGTTGTTGTAATCACAGCTAGGTCAAAAATACCGTTTTACCCCTGTGAATACATCTTGTTCCTTAAGTACCTACTGATCCTCTAATGAACAATTCAGATTCATAATCTTTGTGAATCAAATCCTTTCTCTATCATGAGAAGGCGGGGCCCCGATTGTTCAAGACCTGGAGTCAGTACTTAAGAGAATAACCTATCTGCTAACCCTAAATAGGGTAGGAATGAATTCCATCTTGCAAGGCTATGTCCCCAACTATTCATTCGGTCTTATCCCCAAAATGGTAAGTTTATTGAGCGGTGCTGTTGGATTACTCACACCGTTTGCAGATCAAAGGACAATCCCGAACAAATAGGAGTTCATAGCTAGCTCAGGATTAAGATCGAGTTAACCTAGGTTATATAATAAATGAAATAGTTAGTTTTAACAGCAAACGGTCGTTATAAAGAAAAGTGACTATTTTCGTAGTTCAGTCTATATGCAAACTCATTGCATAGGATGCTCCCCACTCTCATGTCTCAACATGAACATTTTGTGGATCACATCGTTTGTAGCACCTTACAACTTCTTGTAACAACTATAGAGTGGGTCGCATGCAATAGTTTTACTAGGATGAGATACTCAATTTCATTCATATACTTATTAGACCATTTAGGTTATATACAGTCAACTTGATCTTGTTTATGTCACTACATAAAGTTACAACATTTAGATTATAGTCAAGGATGCATTTATTGGATTTTCATAATAAGATGCAAAATCAACAAGTAATTATTATTGATAAAATAGAATGTTTAACACGAACTGCGAGTTCTAGGACATTCCAAACAAGTATATGTTCCAGTTGCTCCACCACAACGTACTACGATAGGTTCTCAAAGAAGGTTTGGAACATATGTTGGATATGATTCCCCATCAATTATATCTTGAACCTCTGAAGGGTGATGTATTTACTGCATGATTTGCTAATTGCCATTTTAATGAGACAAATTTTCCAACTTCAAGGGGAGAAATTAAGAAGTTGGACATGCATCGTTATTGTCTCATTTAGATCCCCATACATATCAGTATGAACTTTAAGTTCAAAAGATAATTCATTTGCAAAATATAGAAAATCAATTACCAGATGCATTTATAGATGCAAAGAAAGTAACTAAGTCACATATACCAGCTGCAAATGTTCCATTGAAAATTGATATCCTAACATAGTAAGTTGTCACTAATGAGTCTGGAACTCGCCAAAACCATGGTAGACCAGTAGGTTCCAAAGATAAAAATCGTCTAAAAAGAAAAATAATTAATAGTAAAAAAGACCTCATTGAGGATGTACATACCCGTGAAGAAATTCATGACATGATTAATGAGGAAGGTGAAATACCTAAAGATAATAATGAGATTTTAATAAACTATGTCATAACAACAAGCAGATGGAATCGAACTCATAATTATTGACAACATTTTTGTGTATGATGTTACTCTTAATATTATATTTGAAAGTGAGGTTCTGAACCAAAATCTGTTGAAGAATGTTGACATAGAGAAGATTAGCTTCAATGGAAAGAAGCAATTGAGACATAATTAAACTCACTTTCAAAGCGTAAAGTTTTTGGACCAGTTGTTGGGAATGTCCTAAACTCGCAGTTCGTAAATGTTGTTAACATATTCTATTTATAAAAAAAAATGTTGTTGAGTTTTTTATTCAATAAATTACTATTGATATTGCATTCTTTCATGAAAATCCAATAAACGAATCCATGGCTATAACATGAATACTTTAACTTTATGTGGCGACATAAAAATGGATCAAGTTTTAATATGTAGCCAAAATGGTCTATAAGTATATGAATGAGATTGGGTACCTCATCCTTGTGACACTATTGGATGCGGCCCATTTTGTATATTTGTATAAATTATGTGATCCAAAAACCATTCATGTAGAGACATGTGAGTGGAAGCATCCTTTGCAATGAGTTTGTATAAGAAAGGACCTCGAAATAATAACTTTTCTTTATAACAACTATTTACTGCTAAAATTGACTATTTCAAACTCAATGACCTAGGGTAACTCGATCTTAATCTTGAGCTAACTATGAACTCCTGTTTATTTGGGATTATCCTTTGATATGCATAGGTGAGTGTAATCCAACAACACTACGTAATAAACCTCCAATTTTGGGGATAAGACCGGATAGATAGCTGTGGACACAACTTTGCAATATGGAATTCACTCCTACCAGATTTAGAGTTAGTAGATAGGTTGTTCTCTTAAGCGCTGATGCTTTATCTTGAACAACAGGGCCCCACCCTCTCATGGAAGAGAGGGTTATGATTTATAAGTTAGACTATAAATCAATTGTTCAATGGAGGATCAGTGGGAGCTTAAGGAGCAAAATGTATTTGCAGGGGTAAAACGTAATCTTTGACCCAACTATAAATATGAACGATCTGTGAAGGATTGACTTACCGATTATGGTTAAAATGAATAGAAATATATCTACAGTGAGAAGAGTGCAACTATCGAGATATAGTGGAATGTCTTGATAGTTAACGAATAGTGATTAATCCAGTTTAAAGAGTTTAACCAATCAACTATAAATCGTTGGAGCTCATGATCTGTAGGTCCATAAGGTCCCTCTACTAGATTATAATTTGGATTAGTAAATTGAGTAATCTTGATGAGATTTGAAATTAGGGTTTAGAATTTGAAATGTTCAAATTCAATTAGGGTTTCTATTAATTGTATTCGATACAAATGAAATATTTAATTTTATCGAAATTAAACAAAACTGGATAATCAATTAATGTTTAAATTATGATTAAATATCAATTATATGAAATTAAATTCATTATAGTGAAATTGGTATTTTATTAATTAATGTTAGATATTAAATTAACAAAATTAATTAAAAATTTTAATTAATTAGTTTTATTTAAAATTAATTAATTGAATTAATTTTTTTATAAAATTAATAAAACAAATAAATTTGTTTATTTAGAAAAAACCAATTTCCAAAAACAAATTTGAAAATTCAAAGTGGAGATTTCCAAAAGTTGGACTCTCCACTATGGTGCAAAGTACCTTATTCATCCAATTCCACTTTCTCCATGAGGAAGAAGTTGTCCTTCATGTAAGCTTTGAATTTGCGTGATGAAAGCTTTATAAATAAAGTGTTGGGCTGAATGATGAGCTTGCTTTCAAGAACTTCTTCAAGAACTCTATAGAATTCGAAACCCTCCGAACTCTCTTCATATCTTCATCAAATCCAGCTCAATTTAGTGTTTCCACCACACAATCCTTGCAAGAGAATAGTAAAGAAGATCTTCGTGGTGGTCTACTAGTAGATTGAAGCACATTTACGTGGAACTCAACTGGTGTTAAAGAGGTTTCATCAAAGGTATTGTGTTCAGCAAACCCTCTTCTGTAATAGTTACTTTGAAGCATGTTTTAAACTCAAATTAAGTATAATTAGAGTGCTTATTGATTTTGATTTTATCTGCTGCATGTTAATATACTCTATCAATTAGTATAAGAGCATGATTTAAGCACTCAATTGTCGTTAATTTGAGTATGGAGGGTGTTTTTCATAAATTGTATGAAAATGGTGAACTGATTTGTTTTTCTAGTGTTTTGGCATTTGAATCTTTTCATTTATGTAGTAACTCTTGTAATTGGCTCTTGTTTGATGGGTCTTAATGTGTGTTTAAGTGTTTGTAATTTATTTGGAGTCAACATCGTTGCAATTAGGATGTATTTGAAGAAAGAAGTGAAGAAGGTCGGGCAGTAGAAACTGAAAATTCAAATTTCTGCCAGATACTTGATGCTGTATGGAATACTTGATGGCATACTCGATGGTATTTCATGAAATACTCAATGCATGATGCCATACTCGATGGTATTCGATGCGTTTACTTGATGATATTTCATGAAATACTCGATGCATTATGCCATACTCGATGGTACTCGATGCATTCACTCAATGATATTTCATGAAATACTCGTTGCTTGATGCATAATGCGTTACTCAATGGTCGACGGCGTCTATTCGATGGTATTTTGTGAAAAATTTGATGTTCGATGATGCTTGATGTCATACTCGATGCACACTAGCATACTCGATGCTGGGTGGTATGCTCGATGGTATTCATTGCTTGCTGATACTCGATGGGTTTTGCCCGGTTCAAGCGGTCCAGAAGGTTTTTGAAGTCGATTTTGTTGATTTATATAATAGGTAGGCCGCTTTTTGCTTGGAAATGCCAAAACCAGAACTATACCATTTTTTGTGTTTAATTATTTATACATTTGATGTATGTTATAATTAAATAAATCTTGTATGTGCATAAAATATGCCATGTAAAATTAAGATCCCGCCATAGGAAGCATGTTACATGCATTGAAGTATGTTATAAAATTGTTATAATATATAGTATGCATGTATAGGGTTTCAATTGTTTTAATATAAAGGTTATGTTAAATATTGAATGTCTTTGATGTGTGTTATGGATGTTTAGTATGTCTATTTTTGTAAGTTGTTATAAAATTGAATTAGACATTAAAATCCATAACAAAGATAAAAAGCATGTTCACTTAGATTAACAACTTGTTTTAATAGTTAAAATAGGTCGTTATCTTATAAAATTTGGTTACAAACTCGATCAGTTCACAATCCTGTCTAAGGCTGGGGGTATTTAAGTTGACGGTTTACGAAACACCTTCTACCTGGGGATTATGACTGAAATAATGAGATTTGATAACCAGTATTATGAGCTCGCGTGAGCGGTATGAGGTTTTAGAATTACTTTTAACCTAGACATCATAGGTTTAAATCCAAATGTAAATGTTATACTTGGATAATAAACACATAGACTTAGGTTGTTTAAAATTACCCATAAAAAACCTAAGTTAAAGAATACTCAAACATTTAGATCACTTCAGTGGGAGATTAACAATATATACGATATATCATTTTTAGCTCCCACGTCCTCAAGAGTTTACACCGTGAGATCCATGCTCGACTTCATGTCGATTTTACCTCGACTACTCCATTCGGAAAATATTTGCATGGGTCAATAACAAGGTGAAGGAGGGAAGTAGTTCGTAAGTAAATGGGTGAAAGAAATGTGTCAATGCATCTTACGGTCTCCTCCATTAGTTTGAACCGTAAGATTCCTATATTGCGCCTGTCATTTTTAGGTGGCACTAGCTAGTCATTAACAGCGGTGATCCCTTTGGAAGGTTGTAACATAGGATTCAGAACAACCCAAGCTTTAGAAATGAATAGGGTCTTATAGTTCCGTCTTATAAACTGTCTTCCAATTCGGGGGAATGTTCATACCATTTTATAAGATCTGAAAATGGCGGGTCACACTTACAGAATTACTAAGTGTTAGTAAATTCTTGACTGAAAAATGGCAGCTAAATGACTGTCGGAATATGAGTTATTCTGGAGACAGTATTTAGTCAAGAATGTCTTGTTTTAGTGAAGGAATACTTGACTGCCTCAGGTAGCACTTATTTTAATTCACTATAGTATCATTGTGAAAAAATAAAGATCTATGAGTACTTTATTAGTTTTTGCTAAAATTGGATTTAGATGCACTTTATTAATAGTTTAATTTTTTAGCATATCAAGCTCAATAATACAACTTCTAGCTTCTAACAAATTTAGTGGAGAGGGTTATTCCAACTGAAAGTCACATTTAAACACAATATTAGTAGTTGATGATATGAGGTTTGTGTTAACGGATGAATATCCTCCTATTCCCAGTTTGATGACAAACCAAAGTATTCGGGATGCTTATGATAGGTGGGTAAGGGCAAATGAAAAGGCAAGGTCCTATATCTTAGCGAGCATAACCGATATACTCAACAAGAAACATGAACCCATGCCCACAACCTGTGAAATTATGGCGTCATTACAGGATATGTTCGGACAACCGTCATCTTCTGTTCGACACGAGGCTATAAAGTATGTTTATAACTCGCGAATGAAAGATGGAACCAATGTCAGGAAACATGTTCTAGATATGATGGTTCACTTTAATGTCGCAGGAGCTCACGTGGCTACCATAGATGAAACTAGCCAAGTTAGTATGATATTAGAGTCTCTTTCGAAGAGCTACCTAACCTTCCGTACTAATGCCATAATGAATAAAATAAATTACAATTTGATTACTTTATTAAACGAACTACAAACAATATTAGTCAATGATGAAATTGAAAGAGAGTGAAGCAAATGTTGTTTCACGACAAAAGAACTTTTTGAAGGGTTCATCGTTAGGAATGAAGCTCGTTGACAAAAAGAAGTTTGTCTTCATCATCTAAAGACAAAAGTGTACAAATGAAGAAAAAGGGAAAATGGAATAAACAACCCACTGAAAAGAAAAACAAGGCTTCCAAAGGAAAATGTTTTCATTGTGGAGAAGACGGGCACTGGAAACGAAACTGCTCGAAGTATTTGGCTAAGAAGAAAGCGGAAAAGGCAAATCAAGGTAAATCAGATTTACTTGTAATTGAAACATGTTTAGTGAAAAATTCTCACTTGACCTGGATATTAGATTCAGGAGTTGTAAACATGTTTGCACTTTCCTACAGGAAACTAGTTCTTGGAAACAACTTTCAGAGTACGAAACGATTTTTATGGTGCGAATAAGAGATGTCATTTTAGCAGAAGTAGTGGGAGATGTCAAGTTGTTTGTTGGAGATTCTTTTGCCTTGTTAAGAAATGTATACTATGTACCAAAGATGAAAAGAAACTTAATCTTCATATCATGTCTACTTGAAAATATATATAAAGTATCTTTTGAAGTTAATGAAGTGTTTGTTTCTTCAAGAGGTGTTCATATTTGTTTTGTTATACTTGAAAATAACTTGTATGTGCTAAAACCAACTAAAGCAAAAACCATGTTAAAAATTTCTCCTAACGCCTATCTTTGGCATCTGAGACTTAGTCACATAAATCTCAACAGGATTGAGAGATTAGTTAAAAATGGTCATCTAAATCATTAGAAGACAGTTCTTTACCTCCTTGTAAGTCAGGTCTTGAGGGAAAAATGACTAAAAGATCTTTTACTGAAAAAGGTCTTCGTGCCAAAGAACCCCTTGAATTTATACATTCAAACCTTTGTAGTCCGATGAATGTAAGAGCATGAGGTGGATATGAATATTTTTTCAGTTTTTTTTATGACTATTCTAGATATGACTATATTTACTTAATAAGTCAGACTCTTGAAAAGTTTAGGGAATTCAAGACCGAAACAGGAAACTTATTAGGTAAAAGAATTAAAACACTTCGATCAGATCGAGGTGGTGAGTATATGGATCTACAATTCCAGAACTATTTGATAGATCATGGAATTCAATCCCAAATCACAGCACCTGGAACATCACAACAAAACGGTGTTGCAGAAAGGAGAAACCAAACCTTGTTAGACATGGTTCGATCAATGATGAGTTTTGCTCAGTTACCTCAATCCTTTTGAGGGTATGCAGTACAAACTTTGGTATATTTCTAAATATGGTTCCCTAAAAAAGTGTTTCTAAAATACCGTATGAGTTATGGAAATGACATAAAGGTAGTTTACATTACTTTCGAGTCTGGGGATGGCTGACACACGTGTTGGTACAAAACTCTATGAAATTGGAACGATGTTCAAAATTATGCCTCTTTGTTGGATACCCAAAAGAAACAAAAGGAAGATTGTTCTATGATCCCCAAGAAGATAAAGTATTTGTTTTGACTAGGGGTG
>NC_052357.1:18780827-18880943 GCF_009727055.1 Benincasa hispida | reverse complement strand
ATAATAAAATTATAAAATAAAATAAGTAAAATTATAAAATAACTGAAATTATGAAAATTTAGTGGAAATTTGAAGTGAATTTCTCACCAATATATGTGATTTTAAGATCCACCAAATGCCACTAAGGCAAAGTGGCAAGTAGGATTTGGTCTTACATGGACACCAAACATGAATAACTACAAACCACATGGACAAAATGAAAATTGACACATGGTTTTTAGGACACTAAGTAATGGGCATTTATATATTTTTATAATATTTATAATAGTTCCCCTTAGATGCCAATATATATATATATATGAAATGTGCCTCATTAAAACCTAACTAGAAAAAACCAAATGGGAAAAAACCCTAATAAAGGAAAAAAAATTACATATTTCATATAATATATACTCCTAAAAGAATACAATATATTTACTCCCCCTCCTGAAAACATTACTTAAGATCTCTGAGTCGCCGTATTCCAATGGTGGGTAATGCCTTTGTAAATAAGTCTGCCAGGTTATCATTCGAACAAATTTGTTGTACAGCGATGTCGCCATTTTCTTCAAGATCATGAGTGTAGAAAAGTTTCGGTGAAATATGCTTTGTGTTGGGGTTGATGCCCTAAATCTCATAGGGTCCTATAGTTTGTAAACATTATTGAACAAACCCATTGTGTATTTAATAAAATATATGATATTTTATTCAAACTCATTGTCTATTTAATAAAATATGTGATATTTTAATTGCATTAATCACAAACTAATAAACTAATATCCAAGGTTATCTTACAACTTAAGCATGTATGTAGAGACATACAGGTGGATCATGTTTAAGTGATAACCTAAATGGTTTGTAGTAGATGGATAAGGTTGGGTACCTTATCCTAGTGACACTATGAGTATGACCCGCTTTGTAGGTGTTACAATTGTTGTAAAGTGCTATAAATGATCTGATCTTGATCATTCACGTATAGATATGTGAGAGAGGATATTTTATACAAAGGAATTTGTATAAGACCAGACTACGAATATTTAGTCTCATTATATAACGTGTTCATAATAGAGTCTTACATTTTACCAAGATGACCATAGGTAACATGACCTAAATCTTGAGTGAGTTGTGAACTCCTGCCTATAAGGGTGGTCCTTCGATTTGTATGGGTGAGAGTAGCCAAATGCCAACTCAACAAGCCTATCATTTTGGGGATTTTTCTGATTGGAGAGCTGGAACATAGCTACACAAGAAGGAATTCACTCCTTCTCCGAGGTCGGAGTAAGTAGATAAATTACTCTCTTAAGGGCTGATTCTGGGACTTAAACAATGTGGCGCCACATACGAGAGGGGTTTAGTCATAGTTGGACTATGATTTATTATTCATTAGAGGGATCGGTGGTACTTAAGGAGTTAGATATAACTATAGAGGGAAAACGGTAATTTTGGCCTAGCTGTACTTACGAGCAATTTGTGAAGGGTCATCATACTGTTGATTGGTTATATTCAATGGACACAGAAATATATCTGTAGTGTGAAGAGTGTAGCTGTCGGTCTTTAGTGGAGTGCCCGACAGTTAACTGATGGTGAATAATTTAATTAAAGGGTTTAATTAATTATTTATGTATCATTGGAGCTTTAACCTACAGGTCCATGAGGTCTTCTTGATAGTTCAATAGGATTAATTGAGAATCAGTTTTTGGATTAATTTGAATTGTTCAAATTAGTAGAGGGATTTAATTATATATGATATAATTAAGTTGTTTTAATTATATGTGATATAATTATTATAATGTATTTGATACATTATTGTTTAGTGGGAGGAAATAAATATTTGAATATGATTCAAATATTATTCTATGAATTAGATTCATAGTTATTAAATTTAATATAAATGTGATTTATATTAAATACCATATTAGAGAGAAGAAACATTGTATGTGATATAATATTAAATCTATATGTTATATGTGATATAACATATAATTTAATATATGTATATAATATGATAAGTTAGTTATCATATTTATATTTATATATATTAAATATAATTTTTATTTTATTTTAAATAAAAATGAGGGAGGGAGAGTTGCCTCTTTTATCTCCACTTATGTAAGTGGGTGGTTATGGTATTTGATTCTTTGAAAGATAGGAAAGAGTCACATTCTTCCAATAATCTGATTATCAAGATGACAGTGAGAAAAGAGATAGAAGAGTTCTATGTTTTGGAATTGTTGCTGAACAATTTGCAAATCTTCTTTTTCCTCTCTACTAAGTTTCCTTCAATCCAAAATAGTCAGAACCCACCACTCCTGGGTTTTAACCTGAGAATACCGAGGAAGTCTTTGTGCTCGTGTTCGTTCTTGTTCAAAGTTTTCTTGAAGAAACTCTTCAAGTCATTCGTGTGTTGTTCGAGGGAATCTTGAAGAAAAGTCTTCAAAGATAAGGTTTCTAAAACCTTTTGTTAGTATGATGTAATTTACAAATAAATGCGTATTTTGTTTCTTTGTTTTACTGTAAAATTTATATTCAATGAAAAATGGGATTTGGGACATTCTTGCTTTCACTTACGGTTCCCTTCAGTTTGGGTTCCTTCAATTAGTATCAGAGCCAGGTTGTTGGTTATCTGATCCCAAATTCCATATTTTATGTTGAATCGATTTTACAGTGATGGTGGGTTTTACAAATTCTGCATCCTGTTTCATGTGATGAATGGTTATGAATGTGGTTTGTTTGATGGATGTTTATGAAGGAAATCTAAATAGAGATCTCCATAAGCGGAAGCAAGATCTTTCCAAGCCATTGTGCAAGAATAAATGCATTCACAAACATACAAGAATAATTATACATTATAAAGAAAATTACAACATGCTATCTTAACTAAATACAACAGGAATTGAGAGATATACCTTAAAGAACTCTTCTTCTGGAAATCTCTCGCTCTTGTGGACAATGACACAACAATATCTCGCTCTCATGAGCAATCGCACAGTAATATCTCGCTCTCGTGAGCAATTGCACAACAATATCTCGCTCTCATAACCAATCGTCTAGCCAACCACTCATTGTTGTTACAATCACGAACAATCTACTCCTTGAATAACAACCCTTCGACACAACCACTCGGCAACCTTGATATTCTCGAAGTGAGAATCCAGGAGTTGTGGGCTCTGTGTGAATTTGGTAGAGGGAAGAAGGAAGAAAATGATCAAACTACACGATCAAGTGGGGGAAAGGTTTTGTCTATCGCTTAGACTGAGAGTACTTGATCGTTTAGTAAATCTCACTCTTGTGAGAATCGTCTAGCCAATCGTCTAGTAAATCTCGCTCGATCGTTTAGTCTTTCGCTCAATTGTTTACACGATTGTTTAGCAAATCTCGCTCGATCGTTTAGTATCTCGCTCAATTCTTTACACTATCGTTTAGTCTCTCTCTCGCTAGAGGGCTATCGTGTAGTCTCTCATGAGTAAATGATTAGCAATTCACTAAATGAAGTGATCGTTCAGAAAATGAAAACTCTTTTAATTTTATCCTTTAGTTATTCAAAATTGAAATAAACCTCACACATGCACCATTAATGGAGAAACTTGAATCCATTAAGCTACCAAGGAGACCTTATGAACCTGTAGCTTGAAGCTCCAACAGTAGGTGAATAAATGATGAAACTCTTTAATCACGAAATCCACCATCCGTTAACTGTCGGGCACTTCACTAAAGACCAACAGCTGCACTCTTTGCACTACAGATATATTTCTATGTTCATATAACCAATCAACAGTGTGATGACCCTTCACAAATCGCTCATAAGTATAGTTGGGCCAATTTACTGTTTTTCCCCTGTAGCTACATCTAACTCCTTAAGTACCACTGATTCCTCTAATGAACAATAAGTCATAGTCCTACTATGACCGAGTCCTCTCTTTCAAAGAGAGGGTATGACCATTATGTTTAAGAACTGGAATCAGCTCTTAAGGGAGCAATTTATCTACTTGCCCTTGCTTCGAGGAAGAAGTGAATTCTGTCTTGGTTGCTGAGTTCCCAGCTCCCTAATCAGACGAATCCCCAAAATGGTAGGCTTGTTGAGTTAGCAATCAAGCCACTCTCACCCATACTAATCAAATGACCACCCTTATAGGCAGAAGTTCCCAACTCACTTAGGGTTAAGGTCGTGTCACCTATGGTTATTTTAGTGAAATGTAAGTCTCAATTATCAACGACGTTATATAAAGAGACTAATCATTTCTTGGTTCGGTCTTATACAAACTATTTATATAGGATACTCCCGCTCTCATGTCTCCACATGAATAGTCAGGATCAGATCATTTGTAGCACTTTACAACACTTATAACATCTACAAAGCGGGTCGTATCTGTAGTGTCACCAGGAAAAGGTATCCATCCTTTATCCTTATATTACAGACCATTTAGGTTATTACTTAAGGCATGATTCTCTTGTATGTCTCACATACATGCTTAAGTTACATGAATAACCAAGGATCTTAATTTATTGGATTTGAGTAAATGCATATAAAATAACACTTATTTTATTAATAACAACGTGTGTACAAAAATATTTACAAACTACGAGACCACCGAGAGAATTAGGACACTAATCCCAACAATCTCCCACTTGTCCTAATGCCCCGAGAGACTAATGTACAATACATAAAAAAAGTACAATATACAATAAACTAGAGCATACTCTATACCCCAATATCATCTCCCACTTGCCCTAGACAAGGTGTCGCATGTCCCGTAGACCCAGACTCTTCAGATGACCTTTGAACACTTTAGCTGTGAGAGCCTTTGTAAACGGATCATAAACGTTGTGCTCCGATGCGATCTCCGTGACAATCACATCACTGCGATGCACAATCTCTTTGATCAAATGGTACTTCCGTTCAATATGCTTGCCTCTTTGGTGACTCCGAGGTTCCTTAGAATTTGCCACAGCTCTGCTGTTATCACAATAGAGAGTAATTAACAAAGACATATTTGGAACAACTTCTAAATCTGTAAGGAACTTCCTAAGCCAAATAACCTCTTTTGCAGCTTCACAAGCGACTATGTATTCGACTTCCATAGTAGAGTCTGTGATGCATCCCTGCTTGATGTTTCATCAAACTACAGCCCCTCCATTCAGAGTGAACACTGACCCTGATGTTGATTTCCGAAAATCTCTATCAGTCTGAAAGTCAAAGTCTGTGTATCCTGTAAGAATCAAATCCTTATCTTCATACACGAGCATATAGTCCATCTTTCTCCGAAGATACTTGAGGATCATTTTAACCGCCGTCCAGTGATCTAATCCTGGATTGGACTGATATCGACTGACAATCCCTACTGCATAGCAAATGTCAGGTCTAGTACATAACATTGCACACATAAAGCTTCCAACAGTTGAAGCATAAGGAATCCGTCTCATTTTCCAACCTCTTGAGGTGTCTTAGGACACTGTTCTTTAAACAAAATAATTCCATGCCTGAAGGGTAAAAACCCCTCTTGGAATTTTGCATCGAATACCTGGTCAACATCTTGTCAATGTATGATGCCTAAGATAAGGCCAACCTTTTGTTCTTACGATCCCAAATGATCTGGATCCCTAGAATAAACTACGCCTCTCCTAAATCTTTCGTTTGGAATTGGACGGCTAGCCACATTTTAATGTTAGTCAGAAAACCTACATCATTTCCAATGAGTAGGATATCATCCATATACAACACCAGGAAAGCTATTAAGCTATTGATGATTTTCTTGTAAATACAAGCCTCATCAACATTCTGATCAAAGCTAAATGACTTGATTGCACTATCAAATCTAATGTTCCAAGATCTAGATGCTTGTTTCAACCCATAATGGACCTATTAAGCTTGCAAACCTTTTTCTCTTGATACGGAACAATGAATCCCTCTAGTTGAGCCATGTAGATGGTCTTCTCAAGATTACCATTCAGAAAGGCAGTCTTGACGTCCACTTGCCATATCTCATAATAATAAAATGTGGCTATGGACAGGAGAATCCTGATAGACTTCAACATGACAACAAGTGAGAAAGTTTCTTCATAGTCCACTCCCTCAACTTGGGTATAACCCTTTACCACGAGTCTAGCCTTAAAGGTCTGTATCTTTCTATCTACACCTCATTTTCTCCTGTAGATCCACTTACACCCTATAGGTTTTACTTCGTCAGGTTGATCCACAAGTTCTTAGACAGAATTGAAGTACATAGACTCCATTTCCTGATTCATGACTTTAATCCACCCATCTTTGTCAACATCCTTCATTGCTTACTTATAAGACAATGGATCCTTAATTCCATCATCAGATATGATGTTTTGGGCTTTAGTCAATCCCATGTAGCGTTCCGGTGGGTTCGTAACCCTCCCACTATGTCGAGGCAGTCTCAACTCTTGAAATGGTTGACTAGATGAACCGACATCAACAACTCTTGTTGATCTATCAGTCTGTTCAACAACTCTTGTAGAACTCTCAGTAGTCTCACTAGAAATCTCATTTAAAATAAGCTTGCTTCGTGATTTATGATCCCTGATGTGGTCTTCTTCCAAGAAGATAGCATTTGTCGATACAAACACCTTGTTCTCACTTAAATCATAGAAGTATCCACCCCATTTATGCATGATATAACTCATCTCTGCAAAATAAGAGTAAAAACACCATTAAAGATTTAACTATCTTCGAATAACCCTAGAGAGAAGCTAAGAGAAAAACAAGAGAGAAGAGAAGAATAGTTTACTTGATTGAATCGATTTTTGAGGTACCACTTCCTAATTAGCTGAAGAGTAATTCTTAACTCTACACGTGTGATCAGATTAATTTGGAATCGTGACCTCCTTTCAACCAAGTTCTTCACCTACCTCAAGTCCGTGAACTTCATAAACTTGGTTTCATTGGGCCTAAAAAAAATAACACAATAAAGCCCAACAAAACTAGTATCAAAGCTTGAAGATCATCAGGTTAGCTTTTCTTAAAGCATCAAGATATTCAAGAAGGCAATTCTTGGTTATTCAAGACTAAGTTTCAAATCTAATAATGGCTGTTGCAAGATTTGAAATAGAAAAGTTTGATGGAAAGAGTGATTTTGGCTTATGAAAATCCAAAATCAAGGCAATTTTCAGACAACAGAAAGCCCACAAAGCCCTTTTGGACCTATCTACTCTGCTCCCCTACGATAACAACCCAAGAAAGGGGAGATATGGAACTTATAGCTTATGGAACACTAGTTCTCAACCTCAGTGACAACATCTTGAGATAAGTAAATGACCAAGACACAACTTATAAAATGTGAACCAAGTTGGAAGGTCTTTATACTACAAGAGATCTACCTAACAAGATGTTTTTAAGAGAGAAACTCTTCACATTTAAGATGGATTCTGTTAAAAACACTATTTGACAATTTGGATGAGTTTAAGAAGATAGTTTCTGAGTTCAAGAGCCTTGGTGAAAAGATTGGTGATGAAAATGAAACTTTTTTCCTGTTGAACTCTCTACCTAAAGTCTATAAGGAGGTAAAAAAATGCTTTGAAATATGGCAAGAGTCGATCACCGCTGATGCCATTATTTCAGCATTAAGAACTAGAGAATTGGAGTTTCAAGTCGTCAAGAAGGAACAGCCTAATGCATAAGGGTTGTTTGTCAAAGGCAAGAACAGAAAAAAACTACTCTAAAGGTGCCAAAAATCAACTTAGTGAAGAACACAAGCCTAAAACTAAACCAAGGTATAACTACTATAAGAAGAAATGACATCTTATGAGAGATTGTTATAGTCTAAAAAGAAAAAATCAAGAGAAAGAGAATGATCAAAAGGGAAAATAGCCTGAAGCCTCTATGGTTGAAGGTTCATACATCTATTCTAATGCCTTAGTCTCTACAAGGAACAAAACCACCCATATAAGCCCTTTAGGGAAGCATGATTGGGTACTTGACTCTGGTTGTACAATATGACTCCTTTCAAACCCTAGTTCAACACCTATAAGAATTTGAATGGAGAACTGGTGTATATGGGGAACAATAAAGCTTGTATGATTAAGGGAATTGGTTCAGTATCCCTAAAACTAAGAGATGGATCAGTCAAGTTTCTTAAAAATATGAAACATGTACCCTTACTCAAGAGAAATTTGATATCTCTGGGTATGCTAGATTCCATGGGGTGTGAATACAGGGGAAAGAATGGAATACTAGAATTTATTAAGGATTCTAAGATGGTCTTGGTTGGTGAGAAGGTAAATGACCTTTATATTGTTAGAGAAGTAGAAATGATGACTGGAGCCTATATTATTTCTACAACAACCTTGGCAGAAGCAGACTTATGGCACAAAAGGCTGTCACATATCAGTGCTAAAGGGATACAAGCTTTATCTAAGTAGGGTATATTGCCCAAAGGGATAGTGAACACCTTTCCTTCTGTGAACACTGCATTTTAGGAAAAATTACTAGACAGGGCTTCACAAAATCTCAGCATACTACCAAAATAATACTTGACTATGTTCATTCGGAATTATGGAGCCCATCCTCTAGCCTTAGTGACTCAAGGTACTTTCTAACCTTAGCAGATGATTTTTCTAGGAAAAGTTTGATATACTTCTTAAAAACTAAGGATCAAGTTTTTGGAAAGTTTAAAGAATGGAAAATAATGATATAAACTCAGACATCTAAAAGGTTAAAGTACTTTAGAACTGACAATGGACTTGAGTTTTATAATGAAGATTTTGACAAGTTTTGTAGTGAGAATGGAATAACAATACATAGGATTATGAGGTACATACCTCAATAGAATAGGGTTGCTGAGAGGCTAATAGAACAATAATGGAAAAGGTAAGGTGTTTGTTATCTGATGCTATTCTAGGTAAAAACTTTTAGGCAGAAGCCGCAACCTATATTGTCTACACCCTAAATAGGTGCCACATATATCTCTAGAGTTACGTACCCTTGAAGAGAAGTGATCTAATCCTCCTCCTAATCTAGATACCCTTAAGGTATTTGGGTGTGTGGGGTTTGTGCACCAAAACAAAGGAAAATTGAAAGTTAGGGTTGCTAAGTGCATGTTTGTTGGCTTCACTGAGAGAGTCAAGGGATTTAGAATGTGGCATCTAGCTGAGAAAAGATTCATTATCAGTAGAAACATCACTTTCAGAGAAGAAAATATGCTCATACAAAAAGAGGAGAAATCAAGGGATAAATCTGATACCTTCACCATAGGAATTGAGGTGGAGATAGCCACCGAGCAACCAACAAAACCTAACTTACCTAGTGACTCAAAAGAAGAAGAGGAAGGGACAGGAGAACAGATGGAAACCATAAATATTCAACCTGATTTGAGTCAATATGCCTTAGCAAGGGACATGCAAAGAAGAATTATAAATTCTCCAGCCATGTATACTAAAATGAACTACATGAACTTAGTGCTTAATGTTGTAGTAGCTCATACTGACCATGAACCATCTACCTTTGAAGAGGCCACAAGTGGTCCCATTGCAAAGAGTTGGATTGAAGCCATGAATAAGGAAATGCATTCATTAAATATGGGACTTGGTCTTTGGCTCCTCTTCCAAAAGGATATAAGCCTATTTCTTCTGAATAGATATTCAAACTCAAAGATGGAGTGTATCCAAATTATAAACCTAGGTATAAAGCAAGGTTGATTGCTAAGGGTTTCACACAAAGGGTGGACATAGATTACTCAGAGATATTTTCTCCAGTGGTTAAACAAACTTTTATTAGACTCCTATTGTATTTGGTTGCTGAAGACAATTTAGAACTAGATCAACTAGATGTAAAGATTTATTTTTTTACATAGCCATCGAGAAGAAACAATCTATATGATGCAATCAAAGGGGTTTAAAGTCAAACGGAAGGAAATTCTCTACTGCCTACTTAATAAGTAAATCTATGGACTTAAATAGTCCCCAAGGTGCTGGTATAAAAGGTTTAATGACTATATCTCTAGCATTGGATTTAAAAGGAGCTCATATGACATATGTGTGTATGTGAACACAACCTTCTATAAGTATAGAGTGTACTTACTCATATATGTGGATGGTATGTTACTGGCGGGGAAGTCCAAGCAAGAATTAACTCATGTCAAAGATCTCCTAAAGAGAGAGTTTGACATGAAGGAATTGGGTCAGGCAAGTAAGATCTTAGGGATTGAAATCCTGAGAAACAGAGAAGAACCAACCTTAAACATTAATCAAAACAACTATTGTGAGAAAATACTAAGAAGGTTTCATCTAAATGATGCAAAACCAGTATCCTTACTCATAGCTCAACACTTTAAACTGTCTTTAACTAATTCTCAAAAGGAAACAACACTTTGGGGTTTAAAGCAGAAAATCAACACCAAAGGCGCAAGTTCATTCGGTGCATGAAAGAATTGAAACAATTGAACCCTGAATACCTTGAATATTTTTCAGATATTGACTTGGAAAAATGGACAATCACATGACGGTGGGTACCGCTATGGGTGGATGACAAGCAATTCAGCTGAACGTATGAATGGTGTTTTCAAAGGTATTAGAATGTTACCAATTACTTCTTTGGTTAGGCTAACATTTTATCGCACAATACTGTATTTTGAACATCGAAGACAAGAAATCAGTGAAGCACTTGATCGTGGGGACATGTATACAGAATATGCCCTAAGAAAACTTAAGAGGTGGGAAAAATGAGCATCTGCATATACGGTGACATCTATTGACAGAGAAAATCAAACTTTTGAAGTACAGACTGAAATAAGTATGATTTCTCCCTATAAAGGACAACACACCCAAGTTTTGAGCTTGAAAGAAGAAACATGTTCTTATAATAAGTAGCAGTCATTCAAGATTCCATACTCTCATGTAAATGCAGTTTGTAATTACATGCATTTGATATACATACCACTTATTGATGAATGCTACAAATTGTCCAATTTCAAGTGATGTTATGAAGGTCGCTTCCATCCAATAAAACACCCAGATTATTGGCCATAATTATCAGTTACAGAAGTTCGTCCAAATGCGAACTTACTAAGAGAACAGGGTTGGCCAAAAAGTACGTGTATTCATAATGAAATGGATTGGAGATAGGCAAGCCAAAAAGTTCGATGTATAATTTGCAAGAGAGAAGGACATAACAGACGTACTTGTCCACAACGTACATTAGGTGTTTCGTCTTCGGGTCATTAGGTGTATCTTTTATATACTTATATTTTTTTATGTAATTGTATATTTTATGTACTTGTATTTTTCATGTACTTGTATTTTTCATGTACTTATATTTTTTTTTATGTAATTGTATATTTTATATACTTGTATTTCTCATGTAATTGTATCTTTTATGTACTTATATTTTTTATGTAATTGTTTCATTTTATGTAATTGTACTTTTTATGTAATGAATTTATTTTTCATGTAATTGTATCTTTATTGTACATTTTATGTATCTTTTATGTGATGGATTTTATTGTAATGTAATTTGAACTTTTTAGGTAATGGAGCCTGATCCTTCTAATCCTTTACAATTATATCAACAAAATACGCATCGTTCTCAGTCGGTATGGGATTGTTCTTCTACATTAGTTTTGAGTTGTCAAAGAAGGGAGGCATCTTCACAACATACTATCCCATTTGATCACCGCATTATTCCCTACGTTGAACATGCAGGTTTTCTTGGAGTTGCACAAATCGGATTTATCTAACTTGATTGACACCTTATTACTACTCTAGTTGAGTATTGGAGACCAGAAACCCACATGTTTCACCTGCCTTGTGGGGAATGTACAATCACGTTGTAGGATGTTGTCATACAGTTTGGGTTACGAGTGGAGCAACTATTGACAGGTTCACTACAATATGACTGGAAGAATGTTGGTGAAGAGCTCTTAGGCATTCTACCAGATGATCTGAAAGGCTCAAGATTGAGTATCCCCTGGTTGGCATCCCAGTTTCTAGAATTACCTCCATATGTCGACAACATCAGCATACATAGGTATGCACGAGCATACATTATGCAACTTATTGGAGGATTTTTGTTCGCTAACAAGTCAAATACTCTAGTGCATCTCATGTTCCTCCTATACTATCTGATTTCGAGCATGTTGGTACGCTCGTGGGGTGGTGCATGTCTTGCATGGTTGTATAGAGAACTTTGTCGGGCTACCAATGCATAAACGTTGAAAATAGCGGGGTCACTGATACTACTACAGGTATGGGCTTATGATAGATTTCCAATTATAGAACAGTTACAGGCTCCAGATCATTGTCCACTTAGTATCGGGTATTATTTTATTTATATATTTATTTCATTATCGTTTTATGTAAGAATATAAATTAATTGTATTTTTTATAATTTTAGATGGAGTGGTGTATTAGCTGCCTCTGAATAGTCAACAAATATGTTGCTCGTGTACTGAAAAGTATTTGATAGACTGATGCACAATCAGGTAACAAATGTGTATATAAATGAATATTTAAAACATTTTGGATGTATACTTATCTTCTTTTTTTTGTCAGATTATTTGGATGCCATACCACAACAGATTTGGTCATCCCTACCTAATTCCTGTCGTGATGGTGAGGACATTTGGTTGACCGTTAGCTCTCTTATATGGTTCCATATAGTAGAGTGGCATCATCCAGATCGTGTGTTGAGACAGTTCGGTATGCGACAAACGATACCTTCGTTGTCCTATACACTCCCAATACTACACTAGATTAATTTGAGAGGTAAGCATGACCAAGACTGACGTCAAATCCACGTGGAATATATATCCTATTGACATGGATGACATGATCGTTGTGCACAAGGAGAATTAAAAAATGGGTCAGGTGTATCAGATGACTACTTTTCCTGGTACGATTCAATCACGAGGCGATTTATCACACCTGACGACGCTTACTATTACTGCATGGTAAGAGATTTAAAATCAGACATTTTCCATATATATGATATGAATATTGTTTAATATTTATTTTTTTCATTGTATAGAATAATTTTATCGGATATGTACAATAATATTCAGTGCAGAACAACTTACAAGAGTTAGGTTCAATGTGTTAGCAAACATTGGTCAACATAGAAGGTATTATTCAATAAACAAGACGACTCAATGTTGCTAACATCGATTGAAGAGGTATTCGTTGTAGATGACAACGACAGCAGGGTGAACCTAATTTAGAGGGACACAAAGACAACCCCATGAGGGATAAGGGCCAGAGGGGCCGTTTTTAAATTTCATGTAAACTTTTATTTTCAAATTAAAAAACTAATTGTATATCTTCTTTAATATCATGAAATCTTTTTTTTTTATATGAATGCAAAATAATTATGTTTTCATTGTAGATTAAATATATAATTAAATTTAATAATGAATGAATTTGTGGACCCATTCCTAAAATCTTAATATTGTTGTACATCTCCAATTAAAAAAAATAATTAGTCAATCTTTTTTTTTTTTTAAAAAAAATAATAAATCATGGACCGGGTCCACAATTATGGCAATCGTGGACTTGGTCCAAGAGTCTCCATGCGACCGGTCAACCAAGTCAGTTGACGTGGTGCTGGATTAAACGTTAATCGTGTACGAGCATGACAATCGTATACCCCATACACGATTTTAGTACCCTACTTTTGTCAATAGTTTCAATACCCACCTATTTTTAAAAATATTTTCTTATATACCCATTTTTGTTAATAGTTTGAAAAAATACTATATTTTTTTTTAACTAAATCCTTAAAAAAATAAAATAAAAATTTTAATAGTTTTAAAAACTGAAATTGAACAAGCATAAAACTTAAGATCTCATTTGATAATCATTTGGTTTTTTAATTTTTACTTTCGACAATTAAACCTATAAACACTCATTTGTGTCTGTACGAGCATGTGCGTGCGTGTAAAAAGTGGAATTGAATTTTCTATTTTTAAAACCGTTAGCAAATCTCAAAAACGAAAAAAAAAAAAAAAACATGGTTAGAGTTTTCTGTTTTTAAAACTATTAACAAATCTCAAAAACGAAAAAAATGGTTTTCAAAAGTATGTTTTCCATTTTTAAAACACCCACTTTTCAAGGGCTTCACGTCTGGATAGGCAGGCCGAATGCCAACCATACTTTTTAGCACTGATGTAGCTAAACGAGAAAGCCCTGCTTGAGATCCTTTTTTATAGGCGCAGTCAAGAACCACCATGGTTGCAGCCATCGACTACCATACTTTCTATTTTTTTACGAATGACCTATTTACGAACGTATTTATGATTGATCACTGACGAGATTGGGCACTTGTAAGAGGTGATTCCGAGATTTGTACAAAAACCTATCATAATTCCAGAGTCTTCTCGATTACACCCACAACAGAATATTCTCACCAAAATCACTTTTCCCATTATAAGACTTTCCGCCATTAATCACTTAAAAACCTCATCTCTTGATTTCTATATAATTCTTCATTTCAGTTCACAAACCCACTTCCATTTCTAATCACTCTCTACTTATAATAATAATCTTCCTTCTCAATCCCTCCCCAAGTTTCAATGGCCAGCATCAAAGTCCATGGAGTTGCCCTTTCCACACCCACATGCAAGGTTCTAGCTTGTCTCTATGAAAAAGACCTCGAATTCGAGTTTATCAATGTCAAAATGCACGAAGGAGAACATAAGAAACCCCCCTTTCTCTCCATCAATGTAAATTTCCAACTATTTCCCATGCCCTGTCTTTCTTTTAATTTTCATGGGTTTTTGTTGATTTGATTTTATTTGTGATCTGATTGTAGCCTTTTGGTCAAATTCCTGGATTCCAAGATGGGGATTTGACACTTTTTGGTAAAATTCTAAACCGATCCTCTTTAAAACACGGTTGTTTGTGATTATGCACACAAGATGTTTGATGAATTGTCTATATATAGAATCCAGGGCAATCACGCAGTATATCTCAGCAAATTATGCTAATAAAGGAACCCAATTGATTCCCCAAGACCTACAGAAAGCAGCTACGGTATTAACATGGATTGAAGTGGAGAGCCATCATTTTGATCCACCAGCTTCGAAACTTGTGTATGAGCTGTGTTTGAAGCCAAAGCTTGGGTGGGGTGAGACAGATGTTGCAGTGGTTGAGCAAAAGGAAGCTGAGTTAGCTAAAGTTCTTGATATCTATGAAAAGAAGTTGGTTCAATCCAAGTACTTGGGAGGGGAGTCCTTCAGTTTGGCTGATCTGCACCATATCCCAGCCTTAGGATCCTTGTTGGAGACACAGACCAAGAAACTGTTTGAATGTCGGCCCCATGTCAATGCTTGGGTGGCTGATATCATGGCTAGGCCGGCTTGGGCTAAGGTGCTTGCTTTGCGTAAGTAATGGATCGTTTTGACTTTGCAGATGAGGCCTTCACTAGATCATGATAAAGGTTTTATCAAAATGTTGTGTGATTGTCTTTTGCTTTGGGTGTGTTGTAATAAATTGGTTTGTGTAATATGTTGTTCAATGTTTTGTTGATCTAACGTTTTCTTTTTTAATGCTTAGGTGAGGTGTCACTTCGACACCTCGTGGGTGGATGATGGTATATGTTTTAATTGTTGAGATATGGTTAGGTTGAACCCGTTAAAGACATATATTTGATCAAATGGTTAGGTACATGAGTTTTTTATTCCCACATATTGAATAAAATTGTTAATATTTTAAGTTTAAAAAATCACTTTTTGTTCCTATATTTTCATGGAAGTACACTTTTAATTTCGTAACAAAAACCAATTCAATCCTTATGCCTTACAATTTATAATAGTCTCGTTTGTGTAAAACACTATTGAGGTTTAGTTTTTTTTTTTTTTTTTTTTTAATGAATTTTGATTGTTAAACTGGTTAAGAATTAAATATCTTTATAAATTATAAAGACTAAGTTGGTTACCTAATCAAAATTGATAATTAAGTTTGACTTTTTCATGATAAGAGCTAAATTGTTACAAATTTAAGAATATAGTGAATAAATTGTTACATGGACAAAATTAGAACAAAATTAAAAGCACAAAAACTAAATTTTTATACTTCAAGATTCAGAGTCCGAATCGTTTAAGGATCAAAGTAATTTTTAATCATATTTTAATGTTGGTCATAAGTTCAATAAATTTAAACTTGTTTGACAGTCAGAAACAAACAAATTATCAACATTACCCAAAGGGGAACTTTGTGAGCCAAGGCAATTATTTCCATTTTCATACATCCATGATGAGAAACAAAAACAAACTACACCCATGAAGCAAAAGTACTTAGGGTAAAAGTGACCAAAACATTTATTTTTTTTTACCCTAAGCACCATTTACAAGCCAACAACAAAACAAAAACTACCTGTTCATGTTGGTATAGTACCAAAGCTCTTAACTCTGATTGCGCAAGGCAACAACCTTAGCCCACGAAGGCCTTGCAGTGATCTCGGCCACCCAAGCATTGACACGTGGCCGTGACTCGAACAGCTTCTTCGATGGCGTCATGGACAAATAGCTCACATTGGGGATATGGTGCAAATCCGCCAAACTGAACTCATCCCCAGCCAAGAACTTGTTTTTGCTAAGCTGATTCTCGTAGATGTCAAGAACTTTCCCCAGCTTGGTTTCGTTCTCCGCCACTGCTGCAGGATCGGTTTCACCAAGCCCAAATTGGGGCTTGACTAGATGCTCGAATGATAAAGCCACCGCCGGTGGGTCGTAATGGTGGCCCTCCACTTCGATCCATGTCAATATGATCGCCGCTTTCTTTGGGTCGTCGGAGATCAATTGGGTTCCCTTGCTGGCGTAGGCCTTGGCCAAGTATTGAGTAATGGCCCTTGATTCTACACAGGAAACATTTTTTTTATCCAACACCTTGAGCACAATCTATATTTTCAGAATAGAAACTTTTATTGGATTAAATACAAATTTTCTATTGCTTGCAAAGCTTTTGTCCATATTAGTCTTTGTATTTTATTTTCAAATTACGGTTTCAATACAACACTATACCCAATATATTTCTACACTCAATTTGAGCTTAGCTAACTGAATAAGACATTAATTACTATTTCATGAGTCTATGATAACGTAAATGAACATTTTGAAAGTACCTAACCAGAATGAACAAGTATATGATCAAAATAGTATCTAAACATACTTGACTAAACTGCAAACAAAAATTTCCTTAACGTCATTTTGTTTCACAAATACCCTTGGTTCTTTTGGAAATTACAATATAATCATCGACTTTTTTAACCTAGAAGAGTGACAATAACTTAAAACGGTAGGACGAACTAAATATCAATTCTAGGTTGCCAACATACTATTTCAAATTCCAATTTCCATCCAAAATTTAAAAAGAATTTGGAAAGTCAAGAACTCAAAGAGTAAGGGTTTTTTTTTTAACAATTGTGGGTATCTTTTATAATTTAAACCAAAAGTTTTATCAAATCACCTTGAATCCTATTGATAGAGTAGGAACTAGATCTCTACCAAAAAATAATAATAATAATAACAATAATAAAGTAGGAACTATATTTGGGAATTTCATCAAACACGTTGAGTGCAAAAAAACATTTTCAGAGCGAAACAGAGCACTTAATTACCGAAAATGGTGAGATCCCCATCTTGAAACCCAGGAACTTGACCAAACGGCTGCAGAAATTCCATAAAAACTCATTAAAAAACAATCGAAAAAAATTCAGAAATTCACAATTAGAGAGAGATACTGACGTTAATGGAGAGAAAGGGATGTTTCTTGTGCTCGTTGTTTTTCATGTCCAGAAGAACGAACTCGTAATCGAGATCTTTCTCGTAAAGACAAGCGAGAATTCTAGCTGTGGCAGTGGAAATGGGGCTTCCATGGACTCTGATGCTCGCCATTATTCGAAGAAATTGAGATGGGTTTGAGTGGGGAAGAAGAATTTGTTGAAGGTTCTCTTATAGAGAATTGAATGAGGGAAGGATTAATTTGACATTGCTGAATCTCTTAGCGAAATGGGAAATCGATGGGGTCGTAGAACGCGGATCGTTAATGGCGGTCGATTTCAGATTCGCGGCTGATCAACTGTTTCATAAAGTTCTTTTTCTTTCTTTTCTCAAGAAACCCATAATTAGTATATGGATCAAAATCATGAAATTACAAAATGAGCTATTATTATTTTTATTTATTGGTTTAAATCCTATTTTTTTTTATGTAATTTAAATTTTATTCTATTTTGGTCTCTAAACTTTTAATACATCTATTCTAGTCTTTGAATTTTATAAAAAAGCTTACTTTGATCTCCGCTATTAAGATTCTATTAGCTCTTAAATGTAATAGTGAGATAATTAGTTTTGGATGATTAGGCTGCTAAATAAGTTAATCATGCTAAAAAATCTAAGTTTTTAATTTTGAATTAGGTGTAAAGCAATTTTCTATAAGAAATCTCAAAAATCATTTTGAGTCTAAAATTTTGGTGTCGTTATTTTAGCACGTTGGTAATTGATATTTTACTTAACCTTCATCCAACTCAACCCATGTTAGATACAATTTCATAACAGATTTCATCTTTAAAGAGTTGACATAATCTTAACAGTAGGGACCAAAATGAACACTTTTTTAAAATTTCAAGGACTAAAACAGATGTTTATTTTTAAACCTTTAAGGACCAAAATAGAACAAGACTTAAAATTCAGGTACTAAAATAGAATTTAAACCTAATGTATTATTATTATTTTGTACCACTGGAGTAAAGATATTGTTTGTAGTCCTTGTACTTTCAAATTTGTGTCTCTTTGGTTCGTAATTTTATAATACATCTAATAGGTCATTGAGTTTTAAAACGTATCGAACAAGTTCATAAATCTGTATGACGACAATTTGTGTCCTAAGTACTTTACCCATCTTAATTATATTTAAAATTTATGGACCTATAAAATGCACAACTAAAAATTTAGAGCTAATTAAACACTAAATTTTAATTTGTATATAATATACCAATTTATTTAGAAAAAAAAATTGGATGTGTCATGAATTAGCTAAACACAAAATTAAAAGTTTCGGCTAATTAAAAATAGCATTACATCCTGATTATTACTCTCGATATTGATAATCATTTCATTTTTTAGTTTTTAATTTTTTTTCTTGTAATTTACTTACTATAGTTTCATCATTTCTAACAAAACACTTGAATTTTTGGCTAAATTCTAAAAAACAAAAACGAGTTTTAATTTTTTTTTTTTAAATTTAGTTTAGTTTTTTAAAATAATCCTAAAAATTAAATAGCAAAACAAAGAAATTGATAGGTAAAAATAGTATTTGTAAACTTAATTTTCAAAAACTAAAAAATAAATGGTTATCAAATGTGACTTTATAAATTCATTAATATTTAAGGACCAATTAGATACATAATTAAGAGTTTAGATCCTTATTAAAATCTTGCTAAAATTAAAAAACAAATTTGATACAAAAGTTAAAATCTAGGGACTACACTTATTAATTAACCAAAGTTAATCAACATAAATGAATAAAAACAAGCATTATTGGATGATTAGTGGATAAAACTTGGATAATGGATGTTCCAATATCTTTTTGTCATTTCTTCCCCCATTTTCTTGCTTTTTTTAATCTTTTCAACTTTTTCTTACATTGAATCAATCATTTATTTTATATATGCTTGATATATATATGGATAAGATATCGATTTTTTATCTGGATCCAGTTGGTTCGTTTGATTTGTGCTTGAGTCGAATGATGAAAAATTATCATGTTCGATTCTTTGGGGGGATGGGCCCATAATAATTCACCTATTCTAATAATAAAAAAAAAAAAAAAAAAGAGATTTGAATGATCATGTATTAAGAGCTAAATTGGCTAAGGGTATGGTTCATAATTATTATGGAGAACCCGCATGGTCTAATGATCTTTTATATATTTTTCTAGTAGTAGTTCTAGGTACTATTGCATGTAATGTGGGCTTAGCGATTCTAGAACCATCAATGATTGGTGAACCCACAGACCCATTTACTGATCTCATCTTTTACGAAATCGATCCCCTTCCAATAAGTAGATTTGAAATTAAGATAAGGAATGACAAATATGAAAATAAGGGCCTCCATTGCCAAGATTTCGTGATGCCGAACTTATTCCTTTCAATTCTTGAGTCTCCGTGTCTACCATTCCATTTATCCATATTTTTATTGCTTCACAACTCATAATTGGATTGTTTTTTTATGCAAAAAATATTATAGTTGCTACAATGATATGACCAATATAACAATATCTTGACTGGTTGTTTTTTTAGATTCAGATAATGCGAAGCGATGAGTTGGTTATTAGTTTTATAATTATTAGTTCAGATTAGAAGGCATGTGTTGTTACGAAACTTCACCTTAATCAATAACCAAAATTTCATTAATATTAATAAAATAAAAACTCCCACCCGAAAAACTTCTAGAATATTCTCCCTTCCAATCTCAATTGCAAAAGTACTCTCTCAAAACTTTTATACTACTCACACCTTTTTCTCATTCTCAAACCTTTTATACTATTGACACCTTTTTCTCATTCTCAAACTAGAAAATACATAAAGGAATTTAACTAGAGTTAGCACATCCAAGTTTAAAGTATTATAACTAGGACAAGTTAAACCTAGAGGCATAGGTTCCTTTTATAAGCTTATAGTCCATCCCCATTCTTCAATTTAACCGATGTGGGACAAACTGCACTTCTAGTATTTTGCCAAAACCCAACCGTATAATATGTGTTACTCTACATCGAGCAACATGCATTGTCTCGTGCAAGTTTTGGTTGAAGATTTTTTCACGTGACTTGCCTTTTATTCTTGCAAAACAAATTTTTTTCGTTGAATAACTTTTCATGATTATTTTGTTGAGTATATATAGTTTCTTGTTTCCTTTTAGAGTTAGTCCTTTTGAAATAGAAGAGTGTGCGTATTAAGATGTTTTTAGAGATTATTAAAACATCAACCCTTATGCATTTTATTGTACCAAATTGAATTATTGACCTTTGTATCTTTATATCTGTGTTCTTGTTATTTGATATTAAGTTGTTTGGTTTATCACTTATTTTGTTAAGAAATTGTGCTTGACTACCGTACTAAAGTTTTAAAATTAGAATTGCTAACATATATTTAAATTCGATAGTTTGATGTATATTTGGATGAAGTTGAAAAGTATAGAAAAAAAATTACATACGTGACCCGGTCTAAGGGTAAAAATGATTTTTTCACCCTAACCTTTTACATTGATTTGACATTGTTAGTAATTTGTTTTTTGTTTCTCCCCTTTTTTTTTCTCCTTTTTCTCTCTCTCTCTCAAATAGGAGAAGAAAAAAACCATTTATAATTATAGATATTATAAAGAGGAAAAGATGGTTCACCTTATTTTTTGTTTGTTAATCTTGGAAAGGTTTTATTTGTGTAATTTAATCCTCAACTTTTAATGGCTTCTTTACAAAAATAATAACCAAATTTATAAACTCTATGATTTGTTGGTATTTGAAATGTATGTTTTTGTTTTTTTTTTTTTAAATGAAATTTATTAAACTCTACTTTCACTCTTTAAATTTATATTAAGTTGTCTATTTTCTACCAATATCTTCAAAAAGATAAAAATAAACTACAATTTGAAAATCTAAAGGAAGTGATTTTTTTAAAAAATTGTTTTCGTTTTTAGATTTTGAATAAGAATTCAGAGAGTTCTTTAATAAAAATAAAAATTATGAAAAAAAACTGAAAAGAAAAACCAGCATAACTTTTTTTTTTTAAAAAAAAAAAAAAAAGCCAGAACTTTTGTTTGAGATAAGCAATAACAATATATTATTGGCTTTTCTTTTTCTACCAACATTTTTTTTTCTTTGGAAACTGATTATGGAAACTCAACTCGTGATTCAGATGTATTGACTTTTTGACCTTACTAAAAAATATCATCTAATAATTTAATGGCAAAATTGGAAAATATTAAAGTTGATTCGACTCCTATTATTGGAATTATCTTTAATAATTGGAATTTTCCTTTTAATATCTATAGTCACTATTTTAAAATAGTGTTTTTTTTTCTCTTTTTATTATGAAATTATAATAATAAATAGATTTACATTGCTTAGTGTCTCAAAACCACGTGTCACCTTATCTATGTCTCTTGTAATTATTCATGTTTGATGTCTATGTAAATCCACGTCTTACTTACCACTTTATCTATAAATAGTGGCATTTGGTCAATCTTAAAATTACACACACATTGGGCAAATTCCATACAAATTGGAGAATGTGGAGAAATTTGAGAATTTTTTCATTTCTTATTTCTTATTTATTTATTAATTTATTAATTTATTTAATATTTGTTTATTTTAATATTATATTATATTTTATCACTATCTATGTTCCCATTGTACTCTTCAAATTCACCACACGTTATCAGCACGAGCTCATGTCATTTTTCCGGCTAAAGGTAGGTCCTAAAGGTATGTTGGTTTTTCCCTCTTCGTTATAATTAATAAATTTAATGTTATTTTGCATATTCAATATTAATTAAATTTCTAACACAAGTACAATATTTTATGATAGTGCTGTCATGACAAATCTCACAAAATTAGAATTTTTTGTCCTTGATATTAACGACAATAGTTATTTGTCATGGGTACTTGATGTCGAAATCCACATGGATGCTATGAATCTTGGGAAGACTATTTAAGAAGGAAATACGACATCCGATCAGGACAAAGGAAAAACTATGATTTTCCTTTGTCATCATCTCTATGAGGGATTGAAAATGGAGTATCTTACAATAAAAGATCCTCGTATCTTGTTGAAAAATTTAAAAGAGAGGTATGATCCTAAAAAAACAGTTATTCTTCCTAAAGCTCGTTATGAGTGGATGCACTTGAGACTACGAGTTTTCAAATCAGTAAGTGATTACAACTGCACATTATTTAAAATTAGTTCGAAATTGTTATTATGTGGAGAGAAAATTACTGATGTCGATATGTTAGAGAAGACATTTTCTACATTTCATGTCTTGAATATGCTCATACAGCAGCAATATCAAAAGAAAGGTTTTAAACAGTATTCTAAATTAATTTCATGTCTTCTCGTGGTTGAACAAAATAACGAGTTGTTGATGAAAAATCATGAATCTCGTCCAACTGAAACGACACCAATCCCTGAAGTGAATACTGTGAATTTTAATAATAATCGTAGTCGAGGTCGTGGTCGAGGTCGTGATCGCAGTCGAGGTCGTGACCATGGCAGAGGAAGAAATAAATATTATTTTTGTGGTGGTTGTTTTAATCATTCAAATTTCAAAAGGACCACACAAAATGATGACCGCAAAGGAAAAGCTCCACAAGATAAGGGTTCAAAAAGATATGCGAGCGGAACAAGCCTTAAACAAGAGATCCCTTATAGATACATTTGTTACAAATTTAATTTTTTAATTAAGAATCAATTTAATCCTATCAAATTGAGTAAAAGATTAAATTTAATTTCTAATCTTATTAGAAAAGTGATCTTAGGTCTATGTGAATCATATTTTAAAACTATTTTAAGATATGACTTTAACATAGGGTTTGCATGCCATTATGAATTATTGATTTTAATTACTAATTTAATTTAATTATAACTTTTATAAAATAAATTAAAATAATTCAATTGTGTTCAATGACATACTTAGTAAATTATAACAATTATAAATTACTTAAGATAGTGTAGTACTTCATACAATTCTATTTCATTACTAACCATATAAAACACATTTATATAATAAGGTAATGAAAATAATTAATAACATTCAACCATACATACACGAAACTATACATTATAACATTTATATATAAATGATGCATGACAATGTTATTAATGCATGCAAACATTCATTATAACACTTATATTATATGATGCATGAGCATGCTATAAAAAATAAATTATGCAATTATATATATTATAAGACTTATAATATAAATGATGCATGAAATTAAATGCATAACCTATGGTGGAAATTTATACTATATGATATACATTATGACATATATATAAATTAAAATCATATATAAAATGCATAATTAATAAAATAATTATTGGACCGGGATTGGACACTTAAACAATTAATTAAATTAATATAATACTTATATTAATTCAATTAATCAAAATAACTATCTATTACAAAATAAATATTCAATTGGTTCAAAACAAGTGAACCGGGCCTTGAACCGTTCAAACCGAACCATCTAGCCTCCAAATCGAACCCAAACCACTCGAACTAACCAAATTGCAAGCGAGCCAAGTGAGCCACGAACTGAATCGGGTGCGAACTGGATAGTTCTTTCTGTCTCGCAACATTGCAACGTTATGACCTAGCGTCGCAACGCTACGGATAGAACAATCCATTTTCCTAATCGTAGTGTTGCAACACTATGGTATAACGTTGCAACACTACTGTACAGAATGCACTGTACAGTTGTGATTTTATTCAAAACTCCTTTGATTTTGGCCTCGTCTTTTCCAAAAATCGACCGTAACAACTAAGAACGACTCGAAGAACATAAAAATACAGACTCAATCGCAATAAAATCTCCCAAAACATGGGCCCTTACAAATTAAATTGTAAAAACAAAGCTATGAATCTAAACTGACCAATTCCGAAAACATCCAATAATCATAAACCATTCATAAAAAATAATCATCACATGAAGAAATTGACAGAATGAAAAATCCCACCATTTAACTATAAAATTAACTCTGAAAATTTGGAAAATTTGGCCCAATAATCACGCTCTGATACCAATTCAAGGAATCGATTAAGGTCCTTGAGTGGAAACGAGATCAGACCAAAATCTCAAATTTTACAGTCTAAAATTTTTTGTAAAAAAGTACAGAAAACTATGCATTCAAAAATAAATTTTACAACATGCTATAAATGATTGAGAAAAGAGAAAAGAGAAAAGAGAATAGGGAGATGGAAAACTAACCCTTGAAGATCAATCTTCTTCAAGTAATTCCTTTTCACTGAAATACAACAAACTTAAAAACCCTAAATGGCCACCACCACTTGGTTTCCTTTGTATTATTTGGGATGAGAATCCAAGAGTTTTCTAGGCTTTGTCTTTTTTTAGAGGGAGTGAGAGGAGAATTGTGAGAAAAAAAACTTTTTTTAGAGAGTTTTCTGTGTTAATTTTTCTGTCAAACTCAAGGAAAGAAAATGACCGTATCAACTCCCTACACAAACTCTCAACTTTCACATACTATAAAGAAAAAAGAGAGAGGTGTTGGGGTTTGTGCTCTAAAGTCTCGTGTCAATAGTTTGTAAACAACTTTGTACGAACACTTGTAATGTATAATATAAATAATATTTACTTCACTACTTGACTTTGCACATTTAGATTTTACCACAAACCAATAAACTTAATATCCCTGGTTATCTGTATGTCACTTAAGCATTATGTGGTGACATATAAGTGGATCATGTCTTGAGTGATAACCAAAAATGGTCTGTAATATATGGATATAGGAGGGAAACCTGATCCTGGTAATACTATGGATGTGGCCCACATATGGTCACAAGTGTTGTGACTTATCACAGATGGTCTGATCCTGATCATTCGTGTAGGGGACATGTGAGCGGGGGCATCCTATACAAAGAGTTTGTATAAGACCTAACCACGAAGTGTTAACGTCTCGTTATATAACACCGTTCATATCTAAGACTTCACTTCACTAGGATGACCATAGGTAACATGACCTTAAACCTGAGTAGGTTAGGAACTCCTGCCATTCAGGGCGGTCCTTCGATTTGCATGGGTGCGAGTGGCTAGAACGTCGACTCAAACCTACCATTTTGGGGATTTGTCTGATTTGGGAGCTAGGAACTCAGCTTCACAAGATGGAATTCACTCCTTCCCCGAGGTGGGAGTAAGTAGATATATAGCTCCCTTAAAAGCTAATTCCAAGGCTTGAACGATGTGACACCACACACCTTCTCATGGCCAGAGAGGTATTCAGACATAGTAGGACTATGTTGTATTGTTCATTAGAGGGATCAATGGTACTTAAGGAGGAAGATGTAATTACAGGGACAAAACGGTAAATTAGTCTACTGTAATTACGATCATCTGTGAAGGGTCATCGTACTGATGATTGGTTATATTCAATGACATAGAAATATATCTATGACAATAAGAGTTCAACTGTCGGTCTTTAGTGGAATGTCTGGTAGTTAACGAATGGTGGATATCGTGACTAAAAAGTTTAGTCAGCTATTCACGTACCGTTGGAGCTTCGAGCCATAGGTCAATAAGGTCCCCTTGGTAGCTTGGATACAAGTTGAAAGTCAATTTTTGGGTCAATTTAAAATGTTCAAATTGACAAAAGAGAGTTCGATTATATATGATATAATTGAACGAGTTAATTAAATGTGATATAATTAACTTTATGTATCATATACATTGATTTGGAGGAAATTTTGATATAAATATGATTTATGTTTAGTAGAGGAAAAAATATTATAATTAATATTTGATATTAATTTATAAGTTATGAATGTGATAAGATCACATTCATTGGACGGTTATAAAGGAAATGGGAAGGTGCCTCTTCATTCTAAATAACGGAATAGTGCATTATAAATAGTAGACGGTGTGTTGATCTCAGTGTACGCAGGTATTGTGAAAAAGATAGTGTTATCGTTTAGAAAATCAGTGCCTATACGATAGTGACTGCACGATCACTTACATATATGATATTGCTAAGCGATCATATACCGATTACACCGTCGCGCGCTATTATCTAAACGATCATTTACCTTTTTCCTAAGCGATCGTTTAGCTCTTGGTATTTATTAAACGATCGTATAGACGATCGCTTAGTTTTTCCTACGCGATCGTTCGGACGATCGCTCACCCTTTTCCTACACGATCGTTTACCTTTTCCTACACGATCGTATAGACAATGCTTACTTTTGCTACACGATCATATACTTTTCCTAAACGATCAAGTATATTATCTATGCGATAGACGACCACATCTCCCACTTGCTTGCCCGTTGTGTACGGTCGCTCTTCCTCCTTTCCTCTGCCAAATCTGAACAAAGCCCACATTTTAGATTCTCTTCCAAGAATACTGAGGTTTCTAAGTGGTGTTGTCTTCTCCGATTCCTTCTGTTTGAGTGGTAATTGTTCGAGGTAGACGGTTGGGCTTCAAACTCGCTGTGAAGAAGAAATCTTCATCTGGTATGAGTTCTCGATCCTTTTTGCATTATGAAAGTAAGTTTGAATGTATATGCGGTAATTCTATCACAATGAATTAGAAATATCCGCTTCCACTCGTAGGTACTCTTGAATAAGAGTTTCTTCAAGAGGGAGTTACAACTCCCTCCCAAAATTATTTTTCAAATAAAAACAAATTAATTAAAAATTAATTTTAGTAAAACATTAATATATATTTATATGATAATCACTTTATCATATAATATAGATATTAAACTATATGTTATATGATATATAATCTATAATTTAATATTGTATCCAATACAATATAACCTATAGCTTAATTATCTCATTAATGATATTTAATATAAATCTCATTTATATTAAATTTAATTATATAAATCCAATTCACATAATTAATATTTGAATCATATTCAAATATTTATTTCCTCTCAAATAAACTTTATATTATAATGTATTAAATACATTATAGTAATTATATCATATATAATTAACTTAAGATAATTATATCACATATAATTGATTTCCAAAATTAATTTGAACAATTTAAATCAATCTAAAATTGTTTCTCATTTAATCCCCGTTAAGCTACAGAGGGGACCTCATGGACTTGTAGCTTGAAGCTCCAATGGTACTTGAATAATTAATTAAACTCCTTTAATTATATTATTCAATATTCATTAACTGTCGGATGTCACAAACACACTTTCTGAAACTTCACTAAGCAATTGTGCGACACTTGTTCCTGCTCACGAACAAGTCAGCCAATTCGAATACGGACAGTCGATGACACACTGGATGCCTCTCGCTAGAGGCTGTCTCTTATACACATCTAGATGTGTATAAGAGACAGTATTTGGGTTGGTCCACAAAAATCTTCCAACCCGGCTCAACCCGGACTATGTACACCCCTATCTCTCGCAACCTCTACCCCCGTTTTAGAGAAAACAGTTTTAGAAAACGGGTTTGGAGAAATGGTTTTGGCAAACAGTTTGATTGTAAGAATAGAGAAGAGAAAGATTGTAGTAGGCTAGAAAGCAATAAGCAACAACAACAGCTTTATAACATACTACTCCGGGTATGGGGAAGTGATGGTTAGTCTTATCCCTATATAGTGAATTCTGAACAAAAACACATCCGCTACCCTTGCATATGGAAATGGGCAAGTGATCACTCACTAAAAAAAGTACATATAAACCAAACTACCTAGCAAAAAGAAATACATAGGATGAAAGCATAGTAAAAAGAGATGGAGGCGATCTCCCCCACTCAATTGGTTGACGTCCCCGTCAACCGACTCTGCTCGAGCTTAGTATATTGTTGAGTAGCCGTCTTTGAGGCCTTCCATGTGCTTCCAACGAACTTCTCTGTCTTGGAGGCTTCTCCACTTCTCCAGGAACTCTTCTTAGCTTTGCCCTGGTCCTTCCGCTCTATCGCTCCTTCCTGCAAGTCTTTCGTTGGCTTCTTCTCCTGCCATTCTCTTCATTGTGGCATGCGACGAGTCACCACCCTACATCTCTCCTCGGCATGGTTGTGATGATAGGGTTTCAGTCTACTTACGTGGATGACAGGATGAATCTTCATCCACGATGGTAACTGCACCCAATAAGAGGTTTTTCCAACCCTTTCGATGACTTCCATCGGTCCTCTAAAGTTGCTCACGAGGCAATGTTTTCTTTGCCCTCAATTTTGAAACTGTCCCAGGCACAAATTTACTCGAACCCAGTCTCCTGGTAGGAACTCTCGGTGTCTAGGCTTCCTTCTTCTCCTTCTCCTCCTCTTTGGAGTCGGAGACTTATGTAAACTGTCCGGTTCAATAACACGACACTGCTCAAAGACACGTAGAATGTCTTGGGGGGCCTTCTCTTCCACGATTTCGACTGACTCATGGGTAAAGTCCTTCTCCAACTGGAGGGTCGAGATCATCCTTATCCCCTTTGGCCGTCTGATCTCAGCATGCACAATGGTGGGCATAGACCCGGTGATCACTAAACACTTGGTGACAGGTATCGGTATTACCTTGTGCTCAAGCAAGAACTCCATTCCCAACACCACATCAAATTCATCCATCTTAACGATCACAAAATCGGCAAGGCCACTCTAGTCTCCCAACTTTACGACTGTCCTCTTTGTCATTCCTGTAACCGGCAAGGCCTTAGAGTTCACTGCTTTCATTTTACCTGCGCCTCCTTCCCAACGGAGATTAAGCCGTCTGGCTTCTATTTCGGACATAAAATTATGAGTGGCCCTCGAATCGACCATGGTACTTTTGGCCGATTTATGGTTGACCCAAGCATCAACATACATCAGTCCGCCTCCATGGGATCCCTTTTCTTCTCCTACATCCTTTTGGAGGGTAGCTAAATATCTCAGGGTCCCAACTCGTGTGGTTTTATCTTCCTCTGCTTGCACATTCTCGTCTTCTATCTGAACAACTTTTCCTTTCCAGTCCAAAGCTAATGAGGCTCGGAAAGCATTAAAGATGGCTCTTTTGTGACATTCACTCGCTTTATGCAGACCCTTGCATATATAACAGGATAAGGGCCGATAAAAATTCTTCTGATTCTGCCCTCACTATGTATTTCCAATCGTCTGCTGAGAAGGTCTACTATCCCCATTGTTATCTTTATCTCCCCACACTACTTCTCGATGGGCTCGAATCCTTGCTCTTTCTCCCCCTATTAGGGGATCTCGAATGTTGCCTCATCTTTTGAGATTCATCAATCAAGTAAAATAGTCATTCGGCCGCTGCGTATACGGCTGGGAGATCCTATATTCTCTGCTCATACAGATTTGTTTTTGCCCACGATTTTAGGCCTTCGATAAAACAGAAAATTTTGTCTTTTTCAGACATGTCTCTTATATCCAACATTAATCCGGCAAATTGTTTCACGTAGTCCCTAATAGTATCAGTATGTTTCAATTCCTATAGCTTGTGTCTTGCCAAAATCTCAATATTTTCGGGGAAGAACTAAGAACACAACTCTTGTTTCAGTCTCTCCCACGTGTCGATGGTACACCGTCCCACTTAGACATCCATGAAACAGAACCTCCGCCATAACTTGGCATCCTCTGCTAGGTGCATCGTTGCTAGGGTGATCTTTGACTCTTCAGCTGTTGTGTTCGTAGCCTTGAAGTACTGTTCCATGTCAAAGATAAAATTTTCTAGCGTCTTTGTGTCGTGAGCCCCACAGAAGGGCTTAGGCTCGGGAACTTTTACCCTGTTGAATTGGGCTACACCCCCCGACTGGGGCTTTACTTCCCACCGCTCTCATGATGAGGTTAATTTTTGCACTAGTGTCTACAATCTTTACCCGGATGACATCGATGGTGGCTCGAAAGTCCTCAGACATTTCGATCACCATCTGAATGATCGCTCTCTACAAGCCGTCTAGTTCTTTGACACGCTCTTCTATCGGGGCAACAGATCCCGAGGAACCATCCCCATGCTCAGGAGGCCTATCCATAGTAGTTTTTGCCTCTAGGGTCTCAACCCTTGTCAACAATTCCCTGACGGGCATCCCGTCTAAGTGGCTAGCCACTGCATCAATTTCATCGTCCTTGTCGGCGACTTCCTATAACCAAGTCTCTAGGAAACGGGAGTTCTATTAAATAGAGCCTTTGCTCTTCAATCTCGATCAATCGGTCAACATGGGACTTGCCCAACTGCTTCGTAGCAGACATGATCACAACTTCTTAACTCTATGAGCTGACTTGGCTCTGATACCAACTATCACAATCGCATTTTCTGAAGCTTCACTAAGAGATTGTGCGAAACTTGTTCCCGCTCACGAACAAGTCAGTCAATTCAAATACGGACAGCCGATGGCACACCAGGTGCCTCTCGCAACCTCCACCCCTGTTTTAGAGGAAACGATTTTAGAAAACGGGTTTGGAGAAAAGGTTTTGGAAAACAGTTTGATTGTAAGAATAGAGAAGAGAAAGATTGTAGTAGGTTAGAAAGCAATAAGCAACAACAAAAGCTTTATAACATACTACTCTGGGTATGGGGAAGTGATGGTTAGTCTTATCCTCATATAGTGCATTCTGAACAAAAGTACATCCCTAAGAAAAGTACATATGAACCTAACTATATGGTTAGTCTTATCCCCATATAGTGATGGTTAGTCTTATACTACCCTTGCATATGGAAATGGGCAAGCGGTCACTCACTAAGAAAGGTACATATAAACCTAACTACCTAGCAAAAGGAAATACATAGGATGAAAGCATAGTAAAAAGAAGTGGAGGTGGTCATGCAGTCATGGGCAACATGCCCTGGACAAGTATGACCGTAACATTACCGTGACATAGAGCACTCCATTGAAGACCAACAGCTGCACTATTCATACTACAGATATATTTCTGTGTTTATTGGATATAACTAGTCAATAGTGCGATGACCCTTCACAAATTGCTCGTAAGTACAGCTAGGCCAAAATTCTGTTTACCCCCTATAGTTACATCTAACTTCTTAAGTACTACTGATCCCTCTAATGAACAATAAATCATAGTCCAACTATGACCAAACCCCTCTTGGGCTAGGAGAGGGTGTTGCGTCACATTGTTCAAGCCCTGGAACCAGCCCTTAAGAGAGCAATTTATCTACTTACCTCGACCTCGGGGAAGGAGTGAATTCCGTCTTGTGTAGTTGTGTTCTCAGCTCCCCCAATCAGACAAATCCCCAAAATGGTAGGCTTGTTGAGTTGGTAATCTAGCCACTCTCATCCATACAAAACAAAAGACCGCCTTCATAGGTAAGAGTTCACAACTCACTCAGGATTCAGATCATGTCATCTATGGTCATCCTAGTGAAATGTAAGTCACTATTATAAACGGTGTTATATAATGAGACTAGTCATTTCGTGGTCTGGTCTTATATAAACTCTTTTGTATAAAATATACATGCTCACATGTCTCCACATGAATGATCAGGATCAGATCATTTATAACACTTTATAACAATTGTAACATCCACAAAGTGGGTCGTACTCGTAGTGTCACTAGGATAATACCTTATCCATCTACTACAGATCATTTAGGTTAGCACTTAAACATAATCCACCTGTATGTCTCTACATACATGTTTAAGCTATAGTCTATTGGTTTGTGGGTTTAATGCTACTAAATATCAAATAAAAAATCTCATATTTTATTAAATAAATAAAATATTTGTACAATATAATTACAAACTACAGAACCCTATGAGATTTAGGGCATCAACCCTAATAATATTGTCATTCTATCATGAACCTTTTTTTAAGTTCAATATGGATGAAGAATTTGAACTTCGGATCTTTTAGTTGATCCATATACCCACTATGGCATAAACCATTTTTTCTATCTATTCACGATCTCTCTTTTTAAAAGATCAGACTATCCATTTCCATATCTTTATGTGGGACAAAGGTGTTTTTTATTTATGAAATTGAGTTATCTAATCACCCTTAGGTTAAAATATCACCTTGGTTAAAATTTTCAACTCAAATGAATCTTATTATGACTTTGAATAAAAATGTAAGAAGTTCTGATTATTCACTCTCATACATTTAGTTGAACTAGTTATACATTAATTTAATCGAATTGAGCTAGAAATTAAAATTGAAATTAATATGTCTCAACAAGTGAGCTAAAGTTAACTAGTAGATCTCAATAAATATATAAGAAATCAATTATCATCTAAAAAGTTGATAATTTAGTTTTATATTCAGCAATCATTAAACTTAAAAAAGGAAAATGAAAAAAAAAAAAAACAATATAGATTTCAAATATTCCTAACACAACTCTATACATTAATGCCCACCCAAAGAAAGGAGAAAATCCATAAATATAACGGGAACATACCTAATTAATTACAAAGGTTTAAATCCTTATTTATTATCATCCTTCTTTCTTTAGTACAATTATAGTTTTTAGTACAATTTAGAGATGATTATAGTTGAAAATACATCAGATTGGGATTAGATTATCTGTCGACAAAGCGTTTCTCTATTATTTCTGGTGAATTTTGGGGGCCAAAATAGGAAAAAGTCTTCATAACCTTGATTTTGTATTTCAGTCACCAAAAAACATGGATTTTTCATCACGATGGTTGTTTGGATCGCTGGATGAGAAATATGTGGAGCACCGTTTATCTTTTGATTTTGGAAGGATTGGGATTAGATTATGAGGTTTTGTTTTTATTTAATGCATGCCTTGTTTAATGTGAATTGTCAATTTTATAATTCCTTCTATCATGACATTTTGAAAATAGAGATGGAGCCAAATAAAACAAGAAAATTTGGAGGAAAGTTTGCATTTATTCTTGGAAAAATATTTAGCTATTATATGTAGGGTTGTGTACTATTAGTAAGAGATGTGTCTATGAAATTTAGTTATGACATAAAAGGATACATCAAGAGAATTCCATAGAAGCCGAAAATATATGATTATTATCTATTTTAAAAAAATCATTATTATGAAGTTAAAATTAAATTACTCGAAACAAAGTAATATAAAATTTTGTTTTTGTTATTGTATTTATCGAAAAAGTATATAATTGAAAAAGAAAAATTAAAAATATCAACAAAAACTCCAAAGTATACAAATACAAAAATTGTTTTTAGTTATAAAGGGGTGTGAATGTATTTATAAAATTAGGTAAAATAAATATGGTTGAAGATATCTGTGAGTTAAATGAACTTTATTAGGCGGGCCACTGTATCTAAATGGATTGCAATTAGATAAAAAAAACACTATTCAAAGAATATAAGCCCACAAACAATTAGAAACAAATAAACTAAAAGAATAAAAGTTTAGTAAAACAAATCACATAATCTAAGAAACGAAAGAAAACGTACATTACTAAAACGTACATTACTAAATAAGGAAAGAGGTTAAATTTAAAATTGAGAATTACGAAATTAAAACTAAAAAAAATATAAATCAATTCCTATATGAATTCCCTTCAATTTTTAACCTCTCTCACCACATCCCTTTATATAAAAAGCAAATATATAATGATAAATTGCCATCATCAATTCATCAAAACTCATTTTGCTGTAACTTTACTCATGTCCTCACTTTGGAATGAATAAATGACTAATCGCAATCGGACTATGAAACACTTTATTCAATTTATTAAGTAACTATTTTTCATTAAAATTTAAATCTCATATCAAATAATCTATATATTCTTTTTCTAATGGAATAATATCTTAAAGGCAACCATTTCACTTCAAAAAAATTCTCAAAATACAATTATAGATGGAAATAAAAATTTTAAAATAAAGAAAGAAAGAAAAAAAATGATGAATTGCAGTACCTCTTCATTAACTTGGTAAAATGTTTTCCTTTAAAGAAAAAAAAATTCTCTTCATTATCTTTTGAAATATTTGCTTTTCAATGTTTTGTGGAGTTTGAATTTTTGCTACGACAATAAATGCATTGACCATCAATTTCTTTATTTTTATAGGAACATCATACACCTATACGCTTACAATAGAAAAGTTGTCTCATCGTCATCAAACCTAAGTAGTCATGTCCCTTCCATATCAACTTATATTGAATTACTACTTGAGTTGAAGAGCCACCTTATTGAGGGCAAAAAAGGAATTATTAAAATATGTGAGGACAAAAAGAGAAGGAGAAAATTCTTCCCTTTATAGTAATTTTCTCCTTTATAGTCCCGTTTAATATAGTATGGATTATCATCATTCTTTTGATATATAACTTTCATTTTTATCAATTTTAGTCCAATAAACTTCACTGTCCTATTTATTAGACCTTAGGAAAAAAAATCATTTTTGTACCTGTTATTTTGTTGTTATTTTAGACCTATGAATGATGTAACTTCAAATATATATGTATGTATATTAACATATTGATATGAACAGGTATTTAAAGTCATATCGTTCATACAAAAGGAAACTTCAATTTGCCAATTGGTGCTATGAGATGATTTTGTCTTTAAAAAAGGTATTTAAAGTCACATATAAAGTAGGTAAGGCATTAAGTGTGAGTGAAAGAACATTTTAATATAAAGAAACTTCTAACAACCGTTGCTTTACAAGACCTTGTTAAAGGTAAATTTTTACATCGTAAGTAGTTCATCAATGATTTTCTCTTGAAATACTCAAAATTTGTCGTTAAATACAAAATTAGAAAATTATTTCAAAGGATAAAACTGTTTAAAATATTTACAATAGATAGTAAAATTTTAGAACTGTCAATAATAGACGTTATAGACACTGATAGACTTCTATTATTGTTTATTAATGTCACTATAGACTTCTGTCTATCAACGTTTATCATTGATAATTCTAAAATTTTGCTATATTTTATAAATATTTTGGTTCATTTTTTTATATTTGAAAATAGCCCTACACAAGTGGAATCAAGTCAATTTGAACTACAATAACTATTTGATTTAATTATTAATTTAGAATCGCCAACGACCTATTGTGTTCAACCTCTAGAATCCATTTATTTCACTTCAAAATCTAATTTTGATACTTTAATTATAGGGTAATTGCAATTGGTAGCATTTTTTTTAAGAATAATAACTAAATGTATAACATCATTTAAAAAAAATTGCAAATATAGACAAGTCTATTAGCGATAGACTTTTATCGTTGATAGACTCTTACCAGTGATATAGTCTATCATTGATGACTATTTAAATTTGTCCATATTTACAATTTTTTTATATTATATTATAATATATATATATATATTAATACTTTGGGTCTAATGACTATATTTACAACTGTGCCTTAATTATATAATTTAAAGTAAAGTAAATATTAAGTAGAAAAATGACATACCAAGGACCTATTGCCCTAAAAACTCCAAATCATATCAAAAGGAGGAAGGAAAAAAAAAAAGTTCATTTCTTGTCATCACCACCAAAATCAAAAGTACTCATACCCTCAATAACCTTGAGAAACGCCGGGCGGGATGAAATATCATCCCACCATGCCTTGACATTTGGTCGATCATTAACCATTGAGGCCCACGGCGTCTTCATGAAGTAGAACGTGCAAGGGAGGTGGTGGAGATCGGCCAAGGTGTACCATGGCCCGGCCAGGTACTTGGTGCCACCTAGGCGCTGCTCGTACACGTCGAGAACAGTGCCCAGACGCTCCAAGTTCTGGTTGATGAGGCACTGGTCGGGCTCGTGGCCTCGAAGGTGAGCAGTGAAGAACTCGTGGATGATGGGAGTTATTGCAGAGCTGTAATGGTGAGACTCAACCTCCATCCATTGCTTCACAATGGCTTCTTCTTTGGGGCTTTGGTGTTGCAATAGGAGATCTGGCCCTGTTTCCTTGTGCTTGTTTGCAATGTAGCTTGTTATTGCTCTTGATTCTGTGTGTATAAGTTCATAAGAAAAGAGATTTTTTATTTTGTGTCTATTTAATCTTTACAACTTCTGAATGCATTATGTTACGTTTTTTTAAAAAGAACTTTTGGTTTCTAATCTTCCCAGAAAAGTAATCCAATTTAGTTTTTGAATTTTAATAGGTAATGATTTAATTGATGTAATTTTAAATTATAACAATTTAGTTCTTCAAATTTAATAAATAACAATTTAACTTTTATACGAAAATTTAGGATAAAAAATATTTTTTTTTCAATGTGAAATCTTAAAAGTCTTCTTCATTTCATATTGAGAGGGAGAAAGTAAGCTACGAGTGAAAGGAGATGGAATAATATATTAAGTATTTTTATTTAAAAAAATTAAAAGGTATATTTTTTAATTTAAAAAATGTCATAACCGTTTCGATTAACTATGGATCAAAATTGATGGAAATAAACTATTTTACTAAAGCTCGTTAAAATATCAAATCTAAAAACCGAAGGATCTATAAACTATTAAATTCAAACTTCAGTGAAAAGTCGAAAGTATTTTTTTGAACAATGATTAAGTCAATCTAAGTTGTATCTTATTGATCTCGTGTCGCCTTCATTTATTATACAACCAATTGACACCTAAGTTTTTTTTTTGCTTATAGTTTTAGATATTTAAGAGACACAAGAGTTTTAATTTAATTGAAGTGGGTAACATAAAAAAGGGATGAGAGAGAGATACCAAATAAGGTGACATCACCATCTTCTAGGGCTGGAATCTGGCCGAAGGGCTGAATAAACAGAAAATTCTAATGTTAATATATATAAAATTAAAAAACTGCCAAATATATATTTTGGAAAATGGAATAAATACGTTGGCAAAATCATGTTAACAGCACAATTTAGTAATAATTGATCTATTTAATTATATTTTTTGAAGTTAGATGTTCAAATTTTTGTGAAAAAGATGTGAATGTTAATAAAAAAAAAAGTGAAAAGAAGAGTTTGATATTTGCACAATGCAAAATAGAATAATGTTCTTGTTTAATAATCGTATATTTTTTTTAGAATTAATCTTATAAACAATTAACTTATATGTTTTAATTTGTAAATTACTTTTCACAAATATTTTTCAAATTCAAGTCAAATTTAAAAAAAAAAAGAAAAAAAAAACCATTTGTCCCTGAAATTGGATTAAGAATTCAAATATTTCTTTTAAAATATAAACCTAAAGTAAATAAAATTAAGAAAAAGAGAATTAAAAATAAAATTGTTATAAACTAGACCTCAAATGTTGATCTATATCTAAAGACATTCTATATCAAAGTTGAGACAACTAATTTAAAATATTATAAATAACCTCTAACTAGTAAGATTAGATAATGATCATATTTCTATTTCATCATTCTTCGAATTGAAAAATGAGTTTGAGTGCAAGATCCACTCATCAAATAAGCAGAAACGTCTCAATCTTAATGATATGATTCAATCAGCCAAAACTTCTCAATATACAAGGGAGGTAATTAAAATAAGTAAAAGAAGAAAAATATCTAAAATTTGTTGGATGAGTCTATCACGAGTAGCTAACCAATTTTATACTATTGTATGAAACATCAACTATAAAAATATATATAGACTTTCAAATCAATTGTCCAACCTTTACAATGGGATCCTTTTGAAACTTACATCATTGCAGACCAACATTGTAAATATATCTAATTTTGGTATCGATTTTAAACTGACATTGTAGCTAACTATCATACACTTTGATGGTAGTTTTGAACTGTCATCATTATACAACCATCACTAATGACACCTAGAAAGATGAAATTATTGTAGTGAGACAACCATATTATAACGATTTTGTTCTGTACAAAGCAATCTTATAAATAAAATTGAGCTTACTTAAGATATTAGATTAAAAGAAGGAAGAAATAAATGAGAGTAGAAAAGGGGAGAAGGGAGTGAGAAAAGAGAAGAACAAACATTGATAGCCAAAAATGGAGGTTGCTTATGTTCACCATTGAAAAGGTCAACGTGAAGAAATTGGAAGTGAAGTTGCTTTTCATGAAGGCAAATCATGACGGTCAATGTGCATGTCGAGATCGGCAATCCGTACACCTTCACCGCCATTGAAACAACACAAACCGATCAAAAACAAGTCAATGACGGATTTCTTCTCCCTCCTCAATTTATAGCTAAATTTTAGGTTAGATTATCAAAAATATACCCCCACAATTATGAAGTTTTTTTTTTAAATATATCCCATACTTTAAAATATTTCCTTTGTATTATAAAACATCGATAAATTTAAAGATGGAAAAGTTGTATTGGTCTATGTATTAAAATATTTTTTTTAGTTAATCGATGATTTAACATAATATCAGAATAAAAGACTCCGTATTCAAATCTCTACAATACTTTTGTCTAATCACATCATTTAGCATCAGTAAGTTACATGTTGTCGTATTCATCTTTTCAAACCTTGATTTTTTTTTTTAAATTTATGGTTTTTCAACCCTAATCTCCAAATATACTTGACATATATTTTTACATAAATAACATATAAGTTGATACAAATTTCTCCATCCATGATTTTATTGAGTTGTTTTGAAGCAAATAACAAATTTGGAAGATAAAAATGAAAATTTTTGAAAATTCGACTATCATTAAAACCAACCCATATAATATAGGAGTATTTTTATAATTGAACCTAAGTGGACGGCTAATGAGGATTATGTGAAAGGGAGCGAAAAAGAAGGTTGAATTTGCAAGTAATAGAAACTTAGATAAAACGAAATTATGATTTTGAAGAATCCAAGAAGAAAGAGTCTGAGTTCGTTAAAACCAAGGTCAATGGTCAAATCCCTCTCTTAATAATTAAAAATTAAGAAACAAATAAAAAAAATCCTCTCGAAATTTGCTCTTTGTTTTAAAATATTCCTACATTTTCAACTTCCTTAATTAAGTTTCGTTTATTAATCATTTGATTTTTTTTTTTATAGATTTCGTTTGGTAATTATTTAGATTCCATTTGATTTTTTGTTTTGTATTTTAAAATTAAGCTTATATCATTTACATTTTTTATAATGACTTGTATTTTTATCAAGTACAATAATTGAATTCTTAGTTAAATTCTAAAAACAGAAAAAAAAAAATTTGAAAACTACTTTTTTAATTCTCAAAATTTGGCTTGGTTTTTTTAAACCATTAGTGTAAAATAACTAACAAAGAAAGAAATTTAGTGATGGAAGTAGTGTTCATATACTTAATTTTCAAAAACAAAACAAAAAACAAACTGATTACCAAACTTCTTATCAATGGTTTCAAATAGTCCATAGCCTATAGATTTTTACTTCTACATCTAAATTTATTTCTTTGTTATTTACTTTTTATCAATGATTTAAAAACCAAGCCAAAATTTGAAGACTAAAAAAAGTAGCTTTTAAAATTTTATTTTTACTTTTAGAATTTAATTAAGAATTCAGTACTTAAGAAAGATACAAATCATTGTAAGAAATAAGAAAAAAATAGACTTAACTTTTAAAAACAAAAAACAAAAAACAAAAGGGTTATCTAACGAGCCTAAAAAATTTGTTTTTATTTTTAGAATTTGGTTAAAAATTCAACTATTATACTTACAAAAGATGCAAATTATTATAAAAAAAATGGAGAGAAAATAAGCTTAATTTTCAAAAATCAAAAATAAAAAAACAAAAACAAAATTACCGAATAGAGCCTAATAATTGGACAAAAAAATACATTTTTGATCCTTGAGTTTTGAAGAATGGTGCATTAGTCTCTAATGTTTTAAATTGACCAATTTAGTTGATGAATTTTCAAAAATATGTTAAAATGTTCTTTCTAATTAAAAAAAACAATTAAATTAAAAATAAAGATAAGATGAACTCAATGACCACATTAATTAGAAAAAAATGACCAATCCTAAACATTAGGAGCTAAATGCAGGTGTCACTTACAAAAGACCAATTTATGCATACTTCATTTGATAAAATTTTATTTTTGGTTTTTTTGTTTTTGAATTTATGTTTATTTAGTCACAACTTTCTTACCATACTTTTTCCTTTTGTTAAAGAAACATTTCAATTCTAACCAAATTTAAAAATTAAGACTACTTTTTTTTCTTCTCAAAACTTGCTTGGATCTTGAAACTATTTTTAGAAAATAGATAAGAAAGAAAATTCATAAGTTAGAATAATATTTATAGATTTAGTTTTAAAAAACAAATACCACGTTTGATAATCAATTTGATTTTTTTTTTAATTTTAGAAAAGTATGCTAATTTTTTGTTTTTGTATTTTTTTTTTTACCAAAGTTTTCATCTTTCTTAGTCAAATTCTCATAACAAAAGTTTTGAAAGACTAACTCTTTTTAAAAAAAAAAAAATTAAAACTTGATTAAATTCTTTAAAACTCTCTTAAAAAGTAGATAATAAAACAAAAATCAATAAATGAAAATGAGATTCATAAACAATACTAAAAGTTCTAGTATGATCTAAGTTTAAATCTTAGTAATTAAATCTTATAAATTACCTACAAATTTTTCAAGAAAAAAAAAAAGAGAAATCAAACTATTCACCTTTACAAATTGAACTATTAACAAATAACAAATTGTTCTTTAAATGTTTGATAAGAATCTAAAATTCAATCAGATGAAATTAAAAGTAAAAGTAAAATTATTATTTTTTCCCATCTACAAAAACCTTTATTACAAGCTAATCCTTTTCTTACCAACCCATTAGTTTCTTCCTTTCATTTCTTTTCCATTCAAAGCATAATATAATCAGCCAATTGAATTTACACATAAGTAAACTTATCACCTCTCCCTTTCTATGTCTAGTATTGTTAGCCATCATATAAGATTATATGCTGAGATAAACGAATCTTAAACTTGCTTATAAATATGTATAATCGTTTAAAAGATTAAAGGATTCAAATTTTCCCCCTACATATTGTTGAACTAAAAGAATCGTATGAGATTAATTTTTTGAAACAGACCTAATCAATCCATTTGGATTAAAATCAAATATTTTTAAAATGCTTAAACATAGAATTGAAACTCAACACAACCATCATGGATTGAGCTAGTGACAAATAGGGAGTATGACCTTGATAAAGAACTAAAGTCATGGATTTAATCTATGGTAGCCACCTACCTAGAATTTAATATCCTATGAGTTTTCTTGACACCTAAATGTTATAGAATCAGACGAGTTGTCTCGTGAGATTAGTTGATGTGCACATAAGTTGGCACAAATATTCACATATATCAATAAAAAATGGTTACCATATGAGGTCTAAGATATCAATTTAACCTCTCAAATTTGAATTCATCTCTAATTTTGTTTATGTATTTTCAAATGTCTAAATTTAGTCTACATATTTTTACCACATAACCAAATTATATCTAAATTACAAATAAATAAATAAATAAGAGTACGTTTGGTAGAAAATTCAGATTCCGTTTTATGTTTTCAAATTTACCGAATTTAGTAGAAATGTGTTTGAAAGATAACTCGGATTCTGTTTCTGAAAACTGTTTTTGGATTCTAGGATTTAAACCGTGCCTATTATGAAAATAACATATTTATGTTTTTATTATATTCAAATTTTGAATTTTAAAGTTATAAACTCAATTTATTTTTTAAAAAAATATTATGTAATATTACAAAATAATAATTACATAAATTTCTTTATTGTTAACTAAATATTAGTGGATAACTAAAACTATTATTATGGTTTATAAGTATAAACACATTTTAAACCAGTATTTAAATTAACATTCAATTTCTAAATATACTATCGAGACACATATTTAAAACATTGAAAAACAATTATATTTTTATTAACTCCATTCTTCTTAAATTTTTGTTTTCGAATTTTTTATTAAAAAATCTAAATAACGGTTGATTTTTGAGTCAAAAGAAACACATTTCCCACCGCACTGAGTATTATATCACCTTGAGATTTGCTACCCTATTTTCAACGACACACTATCCCAAGTTTATTGCTTTGACATTATAGCACAAAATGGGAGAAATTTGGAATAATAATTCAGTTTTCAGTGTCCACAATATTCACTTTAAATATTAATTAGGTTTCTGATTCATCTAATTCTTTAACTATATATTTATATTACAACAATAATTTCAAATATCAACATAGTTTGTCAATCTAAATGTTAACTTAAATGAAATCAAGGATTGTTTGGGACACTCAGATGATAGAGAACATGAGGAGTTTTGATGTCTGGAGAGTTCGGATATCTGGAAAGTTTTGATCGAGTATGAACGATCGAGTATGTTCAAGCAATGAGATGATATACGATACACGGAAGGAAAATGACGGTGAGATACGAAACACGTTTCGAAAATGGGTCCACAAACAATTAAAATCGGTGAGATAGGATAATTGGCTTCCAAACACTGAGGTGATATAGGATGTGGGGATATATCATCTCATGTTGGGCCTCTAAACAGTCCCTAATAATCGTAATCGATCTTTAGAAAGATTTGACATATATCATTTAACCTCTTAAGAAGAGAAGTATCTTAACCATTAGATGATGTTCGAGATATGATATATTGATGATTGAATAATCTTCCTATTAACTCAAGTATACTACTGTTCTTTAAATTAGTTATGAATAGAAATCCACACCTATTGTGTCAAGTTAAGAGGTCTAAGCAGCTAATGTCTAATATTTTCATGGTTAGCTAGATCTTAGATTAATTCAGGTTAAATTTCTTTATCCTATGGTGTCCTTTATTTTTAAGGCAATGTGACAATCCTATTTCTAGGCTTGAAGTCTCATATCCCTTTGTGACATCCGATTATACCCTAACCTTATCATCATTAGAGCTCTGCTAAATTGATAAATTAAGTGGACAATTTAACTTACTGATTTTATCTTTAAAATCAACAAAGATAATGTGTATCATAAAGTGGTATAAAGCACTACGTTATTTAAGCCATAATAACCCTAGGACATTCACATTGTTGAACCCCTAGGAAGATTTAACTCGTGAAAAATGATAAAATAATAAACTTTATTAGATCATAAATCATAGCTACAATATAAAGTTCGATTAATAAAAATGAAATAGAGTAACTACAAAAAATAAATAAATGAAAAAAATGCTGGAAAATACAACTTATAGGATATTGGGACAAGTCCTCAATTCCTTAATCTTTCTCTAGGTTGACTCTCATTTTTCAAGAAAGAATCTCTTCTCACCACTTGCTTTCACAGGACAAGATGACCTAGAGTCGTTATGGCTCAGAGGAACTTTCATTCTTGAGGTTACTGACTTTGAAAAATTGAGAAAACATCTAAGGGGTTAATTAAATTACATAAATGGTGAAAAGTGTTTGTGGTCTTGGCGATGGAGATTTGTGTCCCTAAATGGAGAGCTTCTCATCTTTGTATAAGCTCCTAATCAGTTGAGGGGGGCCAAAATTCATGATCTAAGGGTTTACCAGGAAAAATCGGGGCTACCCTGAAGGAAATCGGATTCCCGCGGAAGTGTGTGATCGTCGTGCAATTTGAAAATTAATTTTATAAAATAGAAAATCAGTGATTTAAACATAGGATAAACATTAAATAAACCTAAGCATGGTTCTGATGAGGATGAAAGGGAAGAAAAGATCCCATCTTTAAAGATTTCCTTACTCTAGATTTTCCTCTCCTTTGGTCACGAACAAATTTGAACCTCTCAATGAACAAAGGCACCACAACAAGAGTTTTCCGTGTTGGGTTTTATGCCCTAAAACTCGTAGATAGTAAATGTAACTTTTGATTGTTCGTTAATAAATTATTATTGATGTTTTTCCACAAAGCGTTATTGTTTATATTATGTTAATCATGACTAAATAACTCTAATCTAATAAACTAATATCCTGAGTTGTTGTATGAGTCTTGAGCTTTATGTAGAGACATATGAGGATCACTATTCAAGATACAACCTAAAGGGTCTATAGTATAAAAATAAGGTTGGGTACCTTATCCTGTATCATTATGGATACGACATACTTTGTATTTGATACAAATACAATGATTCAAGTGTTCGTGTAGGAGACATGTGAGTGGGGTTATCCTATGCAATGCGTTTGAATGAGACCGGACCACGAAATAGTAACTCCTAGTTGTAACACTGTTGACTAGTTAGGTTTCTATTTCACTAGGATAACCTAGGCAACATAGTCTCAATCCCAAGTGAGTTATGAATTCCTGTTCATGAGGCATTATCCTTTTATTTGTATAAGTGAGAGTGGTTGGCTCACCGACTCAATAGGCCTACCATTTTGGGGATAAAACCGAATGGATAGTTGGGAACGTGATTTCATAAGATGGAATTCACTCATTTCCTACTTTAGGAAAGTAGATGAGTTTTCCCTTAAGTGGTGTTTTCAGGTCTTGAACATCGGGTCCTGCCCTCTCATTGGCCTGAGGGGGATCTCTGTTTGTTGGTTGGACCACAAACAGGTTGTTTATTAGATGAACATTGGTACTTAAGGATGTAGAAGTAACCCAAGGGTAAAACGGTAATTTGACCCAGATGGTGTTACAAACACTCGTGAAGGACTAACTTGTTGTTATTGGTCTATATTCGTGGACACAGTAATATATATACAGTGAGAAGAGTGCAACTATGAGTCTATAGTGGAGTGCACCCACAGTTAACGAATATTGATTAACTCGGTTAATGAGTTTTGCTAATTAATCTTATATCGTTGGAGCTTCTAATCTGTAGGTCCATTAGGTCCCACTGGTAGCTCAAAAAAGGATATGAGAAAATTAAAGTAATTTGAATTGTTCAAATTAACTAAGGAAAAATAATATAATGTATGTTGATACATTATAATATAAAATTTATAATTTAATTAAACTTTATGATATAAATTTATTTTTGAATTTGATTTAAAAATTAATTTATGGGAGAATTATATATTTGAAGGATTTCAAATATTAAATGTAATATGAATTAATTTCATATTAAAACTATAGGTTAAAAATAATGCGCATAAGATGCACATTAAAACTATAGATTATATGAGAGAAAGATAATTGAATGTGATTCAATTATAAGGTTAAATTAAATATGTGATATTTAATCTAATGATTAGTTAATTGGAGAATTAATTATTTTAATTTAATTATATTTAATTATATGATTTGATTAAATTAATTTAATTGAAACTATAGGTTATGTGAGAGAGATTTATTAGAATATGATTAAAAATACACATTTAACTAAATATATGAGATATTTAATTATTATTAATTAATTTGATTAATTAATATTATTTAATTTAACATTTTTAATAAATTAAATTCGATTAAATTTATTTAGTTAAATTAAATATATTTATTATTATTTAATTAATTAAAATAAATTAAAATGGATTTGTTTATTTAATTAATAATTATAATAATAAATAAAGTTAAATTAAAAAAATTATTGGGGAGTTACGTTTTTTATGGGGAAAGAGAGTCTTCTCCCTGATTTCTCTCTCCACCTTTGACTCTCGCACAAAAAGTATAGTTTTTAACGAAAAAAATTGACTCAGTTGGTATAGAGTTTTCTCTAAAACGAATTTTTTCTCCCAAACGAAGAAAGGGGATATCACTATCCCGCCTCAGAAAATCTAATAGAGGATACCGGTGAAGGCATTTTTTTGGGAATGTCGTTGATATCCTCCAGAGTTTTTTCAACAAGATATGTTTTTTTCCTTTCTTTATTTTGTTGAAAATGTATGTTTAGCCTAGGTTTATTTTCCAATGCTATTTTGTTTGATATTAAATAAGAGTTAGATCTAATTTCTTCCACTATGCAGAGCTTTAATCCTTGCAATTAGTATCAAAGCAGGCTCTATTTTAATATTAATTTTAATTTTGCATGGGTTATAGGTGGGATTAAATGTATTGTGAATATTTTTGGTTTGCTGTGAACTGTTTAATTGGCAATAAATTTATATTTTTTTAATGTGATTTGATCATGTAAGGGCCCCTATGTTTTGGGCATTTTAATGTAAATCGAGTCTGTAAGTCCGTGTCTAGAAATAGGTTGAAGATCGATGAAGATCAGGATCAATTTTGGCTAAATACAGAGGAATACAGTGGCTGCAATTTGAAAAAAAAAAAAAAAAAAGGAGAAATCGGAAAAATCGAAAGACAGTGGTTGAAAAATGGAAGGGCTAACATCAGCATCCAACGCTGGCTGACGTTAGCCCAAGGGTTCGCACAGTCCAGTTCGAGGTTCACCTGGTTTGTGATTCGTCCAGTTCGGTCACAGACGCCGGCTTTACGTTTAGGCTGACATCAGCGTGCCATCAAGAGGCGCGGGTCGGCCTGGTTCGTCCAGTTCGACTCGGTCTGGGACGCGATTCACACTGATTCAGCCGATTCTTTGACTTTTGCACCTGGTTTGATCAGTTCTCGGCTGGTTCAAGCGGTTTTGACCCGTTTTGGTCGGTTTTGCCCTGGTTCAGTGTTTTTTCAGCTCGGTTTAAGCGGTTTTGGCCAGTTTTTGACAGTTTTGTTCAAGGTTCGAGCTCCTCTGGTCCTGTTCGAGTGCAGTTAAGGACTACTTAAGATAAAATTAGTAAAATTAATGTAATCTTTTGCTTTAATTTTATCCTAGGGGTCAATTAACCGGTTCATTAGCTATTTAAATGCTTTATGGATGTTATTTAGATATAATCCCACCTTAGGTTAAACATATTCATGTATTTTTATATTATAAATGTTATAATATATAGTTTATGTATGATAGGTTAATGTCTTTATTAATATCGTTGTTATATATATTTTTTTAAATTAACAAAACATAAAGCATGTAATTACTTAGATAAATATAAAGAGTTATATTTATTATAAATTTTTGAGCATGCTTAATTGATTTTCATTTTTGCATTAATATAAATTGTTATATTATTATATAAAAATCAATATACATTGAGCATGTAACATCCACAGTATTAATGTAATTGTTATATTAAATTATGCAATGCATGTTATATGGCTTGTTTATTAATTAAAACCATAGAAAAGTATGTTTATAAGGCTAATCATTAAAAAAAAATAATTAATGATTAGAAACCGTCAATCTATAATCAAAGAATTGCATACAAATATCATAAGGTTAATAAATTAGTTTTAAAATGTTTAAAATTAATTAGACCTAAGATCAACTTCTAATAGGATTAGAATTTTTTCTCTTAGTTTTTTAAAATAGTTTTAATGAACTAAGTAGGAAAAACATTACTGTGATTATAAGGGAACTCTACTGGTGAAGTTCTGTCTACGACTGGGGGTTTTTAAGTTTACAGTTAATGGAACACCTCCTACCTGGGAACTGACCCGGAACCTGAATTGAATTAATCATAGTTTGATGTTAGCATGCATTGTCACTAGGTTAATTAAAGGAGTTTAATTCACCTAGAACATATATATATTTTATAAGTGTTATAATAAGAATATACTTAGAAAGATTACTTAGCCGGTTTTATCTAAGTTAAATAAACCCTGAAAATTACGGTATGACACTTTAGTGGGAGAAAAAAATGATAAAATGAGATATTTTAAATCACGTTTTGCTCCTACGTCCCTATATTCACAAAGTGAGATCCATACTCGACATCGTGTCGCCTTAGGCGCGGCCTCCCTTCAGAAAGTGTTTGTATGAGTCAATAGCAAGGTGAATGGGGGAAGTGTCTATAGTAAGTGGGAGCGGGACACGTGTTAACGTATCCCTCGATCTCCGCCCCTAGGTCACATAATGAGATTTCTATGATCTGCCTCATGTTGTCCTAGAGCAACCACCCCTTTAGAGGGTCTGATCATAGAATTCGGAACACCGTGAACTCTTGGAAATGATAGGGTTTCTTAGGTTAATTACCAACAGTTTTCTTTCTTAATGGTAGCCTGTTGGTACGTACCTTTGGGATATGAAAGTGGGAGGGTTACACTTACGGGGGTGAGTTAAATGTGTTAACAAATCCTTGACCGAACAACGGTGGCTAAAGTCTAGGAATATGAGTTATTTTGGTATTAGATTTAGCTAAGAATTGTCTCATTTTAGAGGATGAGTAGTTGATTACTCTTCAGTGGCGGTTATACTAAACTTCTGAAGCATCGTTGCAAAACTGAATCAATAGTTTCTTAGGGTTCTTTGATTACTTGTTTTGCTGAATTTGATTGGATTTTATGCATTTATTTGCTTGTGTGATAGGTTAAGGTAAAGATAACTAATACGGTCATTGTTTATTTTCAGCAATGTCTTCCTCTATAATAGAAAATTCAGTAAAGATAACTAAAAACGAATCAATAGTCTATGTATTAGATTTAGCTAAAAATTATTCTACGTGGAAGTTCAACTTCAATACGATTCTTGTTGTAGACGATTTGCGATTTTTCTTAACAGAGCAATATCCTCCGGCCCCTACTCGTAATGCATCCCAAGCGATAAAGGATGCTTAGGACCTCTAGACAAACACAAATGAAAAAGCCCAAGTCTATATCTTGCCCAGCATATCTGACGTCTTGGCCAAGAAACATGAGGTTATGGTCACGACAAAAGAGATTATGGAATTTCTTCCTCCCACTGAGTATTTTATAACCTAGGGTTTAGTTTACTTAGAAAAAACACGGCTAAGAATTTTAAATAGGTGACTGTTTAGGTTTGCCTAAAAGTAACTTTTATCTTGGATAGTTGAACAAATTTTGGTCATCATCCATTAAACTCTTTAACGTAGTCATTGACCAACTGTCGCATACTTGCAAAAATTCTATCTAATTCACCTTTCTAGGTAGATTCCCAAGTAGGGGTGTTCCGTTTCCATCAGCTTAAGTACCCCAGCCTAGACAGAACCCACCTTAGACAAAAGGTCCCTCGTAGATAGATTTAATACAATTTTAATCTTTTATGCTAATCAATTTAATCCTATTGAACCGATTGTAAAAGATTAAACTAGGTTGCTAATCCCATTAGAACCTTTGAACTTAGGTCTATCTCAATCCAATTTTAAAACCCTCTTAAAACATGAATTCACCCTAAGTCTGCATGCAACTCTTTCCTTATCGATTTTAGTTCTAATTTCCTTTATAACACTTATAATGGAAACAACCAAAATCAATCACAATGCAAAGTTAACACATACAAGGCATTCATAACTTTTATAAACAACCTAAGTGTCATGCTCCATGTATCGTTCATTCATTGCTACTTTTTTATATAACACTTATATAAAACGGCAACGAACCAAGCAAAACATGCTTCCATACACCCTTATACTATAATGCTTATAATATAAAGATGATGCATGAATGTGCTTACTGCATGCACAAATATAACTCTTATATTTTATGATGCATGCACATGCTTTCAAGTAATTTCATCATGCAATATTATAACATTTATAATACTTGATGCATGAATCATTGTACAACCTAAGGTGGGTTTCAAATCTATATGTCAAACACTTTGCCATATAAACACCATACATCTCATGTATAATAAACAAATGTTGATGAACCGATAAAAATTGCCTCAAATCCTCAAAACTAAAAGCTAACTATTAAAAAAAAAAGGAGTCTCCGATTTAAAACAGATGAACCAGGTCTTGAACCGTCTGGGCGAAGCAACGTGTGTCTCTGCTGATCGTGTAGTAAACTTCCCGTGATCGTCTACATAAAAGAACAAACACTTTGCTCAATCGCTTACCTACGCTTCCAGAGCTAAACGATCGTTTAGCAACGATTGTGTACCTTTTACTATACGATGAAGCACGAGGTACGCGATCGTGTAGCGCGCTCCGCCTAACGCAAGCCTTATATGATCATCTAAATGACTACGATGCGGTGAAGCACCATCGTCTAAACGATTGCTGAGCGAGTGCCTTCGTATCGAATACCACGTGATTGTGTAGTCAGTACTATGTGATGAGCATGCTAACTACATGATCATTTAACGTGCGCCTTCTTCTAAACGATGAGCATCATATGCTCCCACTACGATCGTCTACCTCTAGCGTCCACGCAATCGGGCAACCAACGCTGCGCGATACAGTAAACGATTAGCTAAACGATCGTTTATTAAATACTATACGATCATATAGAAAAATCTACACGATCATTTATTTAAATCCCAATGATCATTTACCTGAGGCTACACGACACGACCAACGCTTGGTCTTCTTCTTTACTGACAACCGCATCTCCATGCTTCGAAACTTCATCACGAATGATTTGACTAACTCAAACACTTTGAATTACATACTCGGTTGCATGTTAATTATGCCCAAAAACATAGGGGCCCTTACAAATTAACACTTTGTAATTGAAAGAAAGCGTTAAACAGCGGAAGTTAAACCCGTAAACATTCATCAAGGCCATCTACAAATACATTTAACTATTAAACGTAATGCATACTGTAAAAGAAGTTCAAAACAGAAGTGAAATTTGGAATATCAGAACAACTTGGCTCTGATACCAATTGAAGAAAATCGAACATGAGGATTTCCATGAGCAGTGGAATGATCGTTCCAAATTTCAATCATATATGAACAACACAATTACAATCACAAAATGGAAACAACAGGCTGTGCGCAAAACTGAAATTACAGCATGCTTTACTAAGATCAAGGGAAGAACAAACATACCTTTGAAGACTCATCTTCAACTCCTTGATCACGAACGCTCAAACAACCAACAAGACTGCAACATGATCGCTCGAACACTTCGACCGCAACACTACACGATCATAGCGAACCCAAACACAGTGATCACCTAGATCACGAAAACAACGAACGGAACGAACAGCCACCACAGAACCTCGACTAGTGTCGAATTGAATATGACACCACCACAAAGGTTACCTTGGTATTCTCGGTGTGAGAATCCAGAGTGTGGACTCTGTGTGGACTTGGTTAGAGGATGAGACCGGAAGAGAACAATCGTGTAAACGATTGAGCAAGTGGGAGATGTCAAAACCTATCGTATAGGACGATGCCATATCGTTTAATAAACACTATGCGATCGTTTAGTTGAAGCTGCATGATCGTTTAGCTCATCGACCAGCTGAGTGTCTATCGTGTAGAAATACTCCACGATCGACTAGTCTCTCCAATCTGTTGTTTAGTAAATCTTATTTACTTGACAACCTCTCCGTGAGTAATTTTCGAGAATGGAATTCTCAAATAAAAAACTTTTGCAAATCTTACTAAATTCAGGAAAACATTTTTACTTTTATCTCACGGTTACCATGAAACCACCAATAACCTCTCATTCAATTGGCTATTAGAGAAAAAGAGATAATTATCCAATAATTAATATTATTATAAATATATACGATAACCAACTTACCATACTATATTTATAACCTATAGTTTTAATATTTCATCTCATGAAACATATAAACCATAGCTCTTTTTCTATTCCATGGTCCTTAATGTAAATCTCATTTACATTAATCCTCCATTTAATGTATCTCATACACCATACTGATCACATCATATATAATCGAATTACCTCTTATCAATTTGAACATTTCAAATCAACACCAAGAACTGATCCTCGAGCTACCAAGGGGACCTTATGGACCTGTAGCTCGAAGCTCAAACAGTATGTGAATAACTGACTAAACTTTTTAGTCACGGGATCCATCATCTGTTAACTATCAGGCACTCCACTAAAGGCCGACAGCTGAACTCTCCTTACTAAAAATATATTATGTGTCCATCTTAACCAATCAACAGTGTGACAACGCTTCACAGATCGCTCGTAAGTACAGCTCGGCCAATAACCATTATGCCCTTGTAGTTACATCTAACTCCTTAAGTACCACTGATCCCTATAATGAACATAAGTCATAGTCCTACTATGACTGAGTCCTCTCTTCCAAAGAGAAGTTGTGGCCACTATGTTCAAGCCCCAGAATCAGCCCTTAAGGGAGCAATCTATCTACTTACCTCTGCTTCGGGGAAGGAATGAATTCCATCTTGTGTAACTGAGTTTCCAGCTCCCAAATCAGACAAGTCCTCAAAAAGATAAGCATGTTGAGTTGGCAATCTGGCCACTTTCACCCATACTAATCAAAGGATCGCCCTCAAAGGCAGGAGTTTCTAAAACACTCAGGATTGAGGTCATGTCACCTATGGTCGTTTAGGTGAGATGTAAGTCTCGAGTATCAACAACGTTATATACAAAGATGAATCATCTCGTGGTCCGATTTTATACAAACTCTTTGTATAGGATACCCCTGCTCGCATGTCTCTACATGAATGGTTAGAATCTACCATCTGTAGTAGTTAACAACACTTGCGAACCTCTAAAAAGCAGGCCGTATTCGTAGTGTCACTAGGATCAGGTATCCCTTCTTAATCCTTATACTACAAACCTATTTAGGTTATTACTTAAGGCATGATCCACTTGTATATCTCATATACATGCTTAAGTTTACATACAATAACCATGGAGTTTTGTTTATTGGATATGAGTAAATGCTAGTATGAAATAAATCTTATTTTATTCATAAACAATGTGTATAAATTACTGATAACGGGCATAAATGCACATTATCATAGTGCTAAGTTCTTAAACAATGTTGGATTGCGTTGATGAAATATGTTAACTTGCGTCCATTAAGCATCATTTTCATAATATTACGGTCACATGCGTTCATCGCATTAGAGCTGTTGATTTTTGTATTTTTGTGCAGAATATGCGTTAATGCAATGCAAGAATTACGATCATAGGAAATCATTGGTCGAACGCAACTTCAACACAAGGCTTTGCATTGATCGTGCTTGTAAACATTCGCCCGAGAAGGATCACCGCAACTTGGTCAGCGCAACATGGTGGGCGCATCTAGTGAAAGGCTAATTAAGCACGATTGGATAGAAAGCTGATGACAGTCAAATCCGAATTAAGTTGACATCCAATACGGTCACAAAGTACATTCAGCTTTTCGATGACAATTATTCAGCGCATCAGTCAGAATTAAAGCCGTCCCATTTGTATAACCATGAGAGATAAGCCGCCTTTCTCCATGGATGCTCTATAAATACCAAGGGCATTCTTCAGATGAGGGGTTAACGAGTAGATCAGTTCACATTCCTTAGTTCATATGTCTTTGTTCTTAGTTTTCTTTCATTTTAATGCGGAAGCGAGGAAGGAGGTTGTGCCGGCAGATCGTTTCAGTACGCTTGGGAGAGCGTCAGAAGCTTCAAGGGAAGAGAAAGGGCCGACGCCAGTGGAAGTGGGAACATCTTTAGAACAGAATAGAGATTTCAGTGTAGAAGTCTCGGTCAGCAAGGAATTGCTACCAGGCTCTCTACTCTTAACTTCCATTGTCATTTTGTACTCAACTCATTTATAAAAATGGAATTTCCTTCTCTATATTTGTTCACTCTCTGTTATTCATGCATGAGTAACTAAACCAGTTGAATGGGTTGAGAAACATTTAGCTAGCATAACTAGGGAATCTTCATTCTTTGCGATTATCTTGTATTATGTATGCTTCATTCGTCCATTAGAGATACTCGGGAAGGTAGTCTAAGGACAGGATCTAGACTTGGGAAGGTCAGGTTAGAATCTAGGCTCGAGAGAATCAGATTAGAACACATAATACAAGAGATAGGCGCTTAGGAATGAGTACTATTTGTTATTAACGCATCGTATGTATCCTAAAGATAGGATATGATTGTATGCGGTCACCTTGCTTTCATGCATTTTATATCATCGCATACGACAAGAGTAGAGACTTGAGAATAAGCTCTATGGACACTTTTGCATTCAACAAATACGTCCTAAACTTAGGAGCATCGCATTTACATTGGGAAATGACTTGCTGTATATGGTTGTAACATGATCGCATAGTCTGACACATTCCTAAGTAACACTAGCTAAAGATTTTCTCAACCCGTTCATCGCTTACTCATTGTATCTATCACACAACTGCCTTTTCTCAAATTTGCCGAATTTGTTTATTTTCTCGTTAACGCAATCAACAACAAACCAACAATTTATTTACTCGGTTACTGCAAGGTTTTCATAAAAATGACCAACGCAATCTGTTTTCACAAGTCCCTGTGTTCGACCCTGGACTTATCAGGAAACTCAGAGGAATTTACACTTGGATTTCGTTGGGAAAACTTGAGTGCACAACGTAATTTCATCAACGCATATCATCCACATTTCCACTTCATAAAATCAAGCATCAATTACAAACAACGAGACTCTAGGTGAATTAGGACACCAATCCCAACAATATAAACTAGGGCAAGTGGGAGATGTGTAATAGTTGTAAGGATGCCTTAGTTTATTGTATTTCTATATTTACATTCCATGTAATGTACATTATACATTTGACATTTCCAGCTTTGGATTAATTTTATATATATCCCACTAACTAGAGTTTTAGTTAAAATGGGAGTTTATTGAGTTTTATGCCCTAAAACTCGTAGATAGTAAATGTAACTTTTGACTGTTCTTTAATAAATTATTATTGATGTTTTTCAATAAAGCGTTATTGTTTATATTATGTTAATCATGTCTAAATAACTCTAATCTAATAAACTAACATCTTGGGTTGTTGTATGAGTCTTGAGCTGTATGTGGAGACATATGGGGATCTCTATTCAAGATACAACCTAAAGGGTCTTTAGTATCAGGATAAGGTAGAGTACCTTATCCTGTAACACTATGGATATGGCCTACTTTGTATTTGATACAAACACAATGATCCAATGTATTCGTGTAGGAGACATGTGAGAGTGGGTATCCCATGCAATGAGTTTGCATGAGACCGGACCGCGAAATAGTAACCCCTAGTTGTAACACCGTTGACTAGTTAGGTTTTTATTTCACTATGATGACCTAGGCAACTTAGTCTCAATCCTGAGTGAGTTATGAATTCCTGTTCATAAGGCATTGTCCTTTGATTTGTATGGGTGAGAATGGTTGGCACGCCGACTCAATAGGCCTACCATTTTAAGGACAAAACCGAGTGGATAATTAGGAACGTAATTTTATAAGATGGAACTCACTCTTTTCCTGCTTTAGATTGTTCATTAGAGGAACATTGGTACTTAAGGATGTAGAAGTAACCCAAGGGTAAAATGGTAATTTAACCCAGCTTGTGTTACGAACACTCGTGAAGGACGAACTTGCTGTTATTGGTCCATATTCGTGGACATAGTAATATATATACAATGAGAAGAGTGCAACTGTGAGTCTATAGTGAAGTGTACCCATAGTTAATGAATATTGAATAACTCAGTTAAGAGTTTAGCCAATTAATCTCATATCATTGGAGCTTCTGATCTGTAGGTCCATTAGGTCCCACTGGTAGTTCAGAAAAGGGTATTGAGGAAATTAATGTAATTTGAATTGTGAAAATTAATTAATGGAAAATAATATAATGTATGTTGATACATTATAATATAAAGTTTATAATTTAATTAAACTTTATGATATAAATTTATTTTTGAATTTGATTTAAAAATTATTTTGTGGAAGAATTATATATTTGAAAGATTTCAAATATTAAATATAATATGAATGAATTTCATATTAAAACTATAGGTTAAAAATAATACGCATAAGATGCACGTTAAAACTATAGATCATATGAGAAAAAGATAATTGAACGTGATTCAATTATAAGGTTAAATTAAATATGTGATATTTAATTTAATGATTAATTAATTGGAGAATTAATTATTTTAATTTAATTATATTTAATTAAATATGATTTGATTAAATTAATTGAATTGAAAAAATAGGTTATGTGAGNATATATGAGATATTTAATTATTATTAATAAATTTGATCAATTAATAATTATTTAATTTATTTTTAATAAATTAAATTAAATTAAATTAAATTAAATATATTTATTATTATTTAATTATTTAAAATAAATTAAAATTAAATTTGTTTATTTTAATTAAGAATTATAATAATAAATAAAGTTAAATAAAAAAAATTAGGTGACTTCCCACGTTGGGGAGTTACATTTTTTATGGGGAGAGGGTGTATTCTCCCTAATTTTCTCCTTCTCTCTCTGACTCTCACGCAAAAAGTATAGTTTTTAACAAAAAAAAAAAAAGAAAAAAATCTCTCAATTGGTAAGAGTTCTCTCTTAAATGAATTTTTTTTCTCCCAAACGAAGAAAAAGGATCCCACTATCCCACCTCAGAAAACCCAATAGAGGATACTGGTGAAGACTTTTGTTTTTGGAGTGTCGTTGATATCCTCTAGAGTTTTTTCAACCAGGTATATTTTTTTTCTTTTCTTTATTTTGTTGAAAATGTATGTTTAGCCTAGATTTATTTTCCAATGCTATTTTGTTTGATACTAAATTAGAGTTAGATCTAATTTCTTCCGTTGCGCGGGGCTTTAATTCCTGCATCCCGGTTATGCCCTAGGATTCCAAGGAGCTAGGTGTGTGGGCTCTAACACCTTGGAAGAGGGAATGCTTTGAAGAGAATAGAGAGAATAGGAGAGTGGAGGCTAGGTTTTCTTTTACCAAATAAAATCCTTACCCTAAATGGTTTATAATGATATATTTATAGGGAGAGGGTAACCCCCACTCTCCATCATTTGTTAATTGATTAATTCATTAATAATTAATCAATTAACATATAAATTAAATAACTATATAATAAATCATATTTAAGGTAGACTTAATTAATTAATATATAAATATCATATATTTACATGCATACATCTCTGTTGTACTATAATTCTATATAAATTCAATTTATATGAATTTAATATTTGAATCTCATTCAAATATACCACTCTTATTTAGTTTGGATAATAGATCATATCTATAATTAACCATATTTTATAATGTATCAGAATACACTATATATTAATCATTAATATAGAATTCCTTTTAAGTAATTTGAACAATTCAAATCATTCTCATTACTATCCTTAGCGAGCTAATATGAGGACCTTATGAACCTACAGATTAGAAGCTCCAGTGATATGAGATTAATTAATTAAACTCTTTAATAAAGTTAATCAATATTTATTAACTACCGATCACTACACTAAAGGTCGATAGTTGCACTCTTTGTACTGTAAATGTATTTCTTTATCCATGGATATAACCAATCAATAGTGAGTCAACCTTTCACAAATTGCTCATAACTATAGTTGGGTTAAAATACTGTTTTACCCCTATTACATCTAACTCCTTAAGAACCACTAATTTCTCTAATGAAAAAAAAGTTTATAGTCCAACTATAAACTAACACCTCTCGAGCCAGTGAGAGGTTGAGGCCGCATTGTTCAAGACCCGAAATTAGCTGGTAAAGGAACAATTTATCTATTTTCCCTGTGATTGGGAAGGAATGAATTTCTTCTTGTGTAGATGTGTTCCCAGCTCCTTACTCGGAAAAATCTCTAAAATGGCAGGCTTAATGAGTCGGCTAACTTGGCCACTATCACCCATATAGATCAAAGGATTGCTCTCATAGAAAGGAGTTCACAACTCAATAGGATTAATGTCAAATCACCTATGGTCATCCTAGTGAAATGTTGATTTCTTCAAGTAACGGTGTTATAAAGAGAAACCAATCATTTCGTGGTCTGATCTTGTATAAACTCTTTATACAGGATATCTCCACTCACATGTCTCAACATGAACAATATGGCTCATATTGTCTGTAACATTTACGACTCATGTAGCAATTACAAAGTAAGTCGTATCTACAGTGTTTTCAGGATTAGGCACCCAACCTTATCCATTTACTGTAGACCTTTTAGGTTATAACTTGAACATGAAAATTGTATGTCTACCACATCCTGTTCAAGTGACATCATATAACCTTGGATCTTAGTTTATTGGATTGAATTAATACAGTTTGAATGTCAAATAAAATACCTCTTATTTTATTAAATAAATAATTTGTTCTTTTAAAATACAAACTATAAGATATATGAGATTTAGGATACTAAATCCAAAAATATCCCACTTGTTCTAAAGTGAGTGGGTTGTACAGTATCAAATACAATACAATAAACTAGGCTATACAATATACCCAATAAAATCTCCCACTTTCCCTAGATTAAATGACTCATATCCTGTAGACCCAGACTTTCCAAGTGACCCTAAAAAACTTTAGCCGTGAGAGCCTTTGTAAATGGATCAGCAACACTGTGCTTTGAAGTGATCTTTCTGACGATCACATCTCCTCATTGCACAATCTCCCTAATGATATGATATTTGCGCTCAATATGTTTTCTTCGTTTGTCACTTAGAGGCTCCTTGGAATTTGCTATAGCACCATTATTATCGCAATAAAGGGTAATGGGCAAGGTAATTTTTTGAACGACTTCCAAATCCATCAGGAATTTTCTGAGCCAGACAGCTTGTTTAGCAGTTTCACAAGCAGCTATATATTCTACCTCCATAATGGAATCCGCATTACATCCTTACTTAATGCTACGCCATACTATAGCCCCTCCATTTAGAGTAAACACTGATCTTGATGTGGATTTCCTAGAATCCTTATCAGTCTGAAAATCAAAATCAATGTATCCTGTAAAGATCAAATCCTCAGCACCATACACAAGTAAATAGTTTCTCATTCTTCTAAGATACTTGAGAATAGTTTTATTGATGTCCAATTATTAAATCCTAGATTGGATTGATATCTTTTTACCACTCCCAATGCATGGGAGATGTCGGGCCTAGTACACAGCATGGCATACATAAGACTATCTACTGTAGATGCATAGAAAATCTAACTCATTTTCTTAACTTCTTGAAGTATCTTAGTGAAGGATTGAATCCCACAACAGAATCGTTATGAATGTCTTGTATCCCGCAAATCGATTTCACATAAATAAAAATAGTAAACTAAACAGAATATACGTAGAACAAACATGTAAATAGCATGTTATAGGGAAAGGATAGAACCATTCTTACCTTTGTAGATTCCCAAGCTCCTAAAATGATCCTCTCGATATTCCAACGAATGTCTCCTCCAATGATCTTGAACATGTTTGTTTCCTCGAACAATCTTGAACACGACCACGAGAGTAACCTTGTTATTCTCAAAGATTATAATAGAAGGATAGGTGGTATCCAACTATTGGAAGAGGGTGGGGAAGAAAACTTTTTGGATGAGTAGATAAGATTTCTTTTGTGGCTTAGGAAAACTTTTTGGATGAGTAGATAGGAAAACTTTTTGAATGTTTGCAATTCTATTGTGTTCTGCGTGTTCCCAAAAGAGCCATAAGGAAGACTTTATATAAAGAAGAGTCAATCCCTTCTCCTAGTATTTTCCAATTTTTCCTTGAGTACAATTAATTAAATAATATTTAATTAATTAATTAGCACAATTAATTAAATAACACTTATATAAACATCATATGTATATGTGCAACACCTCTCTATTAATTAATTATGTCTTTTTGAATCTAATTCACTTGAATTAATTATTTGAATCTCATTCAAATTATTCTTTCAAACTTAATTTGAATTATTGATCACATTCATAATCAATTACATATTAATCATATTAATATACAATTTCCACTAACTGATTTGAACAATTCAAATCATCCTTCTTTAATATCCTTTAGTGAGCTAACAAGGGGACCTGGTGAACTTGTAGATCAGAAGCTCCAACTATATGAGATTAATTGGCTAAACTCATTAACCAAGTTAATCAATATTCGTTAACAGTGGTACGCTCCACTAAAGTCTCACAACTACACTCTTCTCACTATATATATATTTCTGTGTCTACCGTTTTACTCTTGGGTTATCTTTGAATCCTTAAGTCCAAGTGCTCCTCTAGTTAACAACCTATTCATGGTCCAACCAATAAACAGAAACTCCTCTCGAGCCAAATGAGAGGGTAGGGTCCTATGTTCAAATCTCGAAGACACCACTTAAGGGAACACCCATCTACTTATCCTGAAGACAGGAAGGAGCGAATTCCATTTTGTATTATTATGTTACCAGCTCCCTACTCGGTCTTGTCCCCAAGATGGTAGGCATATTGAGATGAGCCAATCACTCGTGAACAGAAGTTCATAATATACTTAGGATTAAGACTAAGTTGCCTAGGTCATCCCATTGAAATAGAAATCTAACTAGTTAACGGTGTTACATCTAGTGGTTATTATTTCACGGTCCGGTCTTTCGCAAACTCAATNCTATACAAACACATTGGATCATTGTGTTTGTATCAAATATAAAGTGGGTCGTATCCTAGTGTCACCAGGATAAGGTACCCAACCTTATCCCTATACTGTAGACTCTTTAGGTTGTATCTTGAACATTAATCCCTCTATGTCTCCACATATAGTACAAGATTCATAAGGAAACCTTGGATGTTAATCTATTAGATTAGGGCTATTAAGACAAAATAGAAAACAACACAATAACATTTATTGAATTAACATCTATAACTCTTTATTGATGACAGTCAATTAGTAGTGTTTACTATCTACGAGTTTTAGGGCATAAAACCCAACTCCCACTTGAACTAAAAGTCTAGTCAATGAGTTGTACATAATATCATAATCCAAAAGGCAGGATTATGGAAAATAAATACAATAAACTAGGGCATCCATATACCCATTACACATCTCCCACTTGCCCTAGATTATACAATGTACATGTCTCATAGACCTAGATTCTCTAGATGATCATCAAACACTTAAACCAAGAGAACCTTCATAAATGGATCAACAATATTGTGCTCTGAGGCAATCTTTGTGATATCGCCTCATTGCAAAATCTCCTGTATCAGGTGATACTTCCTCTCAATATGCTTTCCTCATTTGTGATTGCGAAGTTCTTTAGAGTTGGTTATTGCCACATTGATTTCATAGTACAAGTTGATGGTAAGTCCATATTTGGAACCACTTCCAAATCGTTTAAAAACATCCTAAGCCAAACTATTTCCTTTGCTTCTTTACAAGCAATTACATACTCAGCTTCTATAGTGGAATCTACAATGCATTCTTGTTTGATGCTACGCCATATTATAGCTCCCCCTTTCAGGGTAAACACTGATCCTGACATAGATTTCCTAGACTTCTTGTCAATTTAGAAATCAGAATCGGTGTATCTTGTAAGGATCAAATTCTTAGCTCCATACACCAGCTTATAGTTCCTCATTCTCCTAAGATACTTGAGGATGTTCTTAACCGCAGTCTAGTGATCTAACCTTGGATTGGACTGGTACCTACTGACTACTCCCATTGCATAACAAATTCCTAACCTAGTACATAGCATAGCATACATTAAGTTGCCCACAGTTGAGGAAAAGGGAATACGTCTCATATCCTTATCTTCTTGAGGTTTTGTAGGACATTGTTCCTTAAACAAGTGAATCGCGTGCCTGAAAGGTAATAAACCCTTCTTGGAGTTCTGGATCGAATATCGAGTCAACATTTTGTCGATATAAGTTGCTTGAGACAGAGCCAGCGTTTAGTTCTTGCGATCCCTAATAATTTGGATCCCAAGTACATATTATGCCTCTCCCAAATCTTTCATTTGGAATTGGGCTACCAATCATTCCTTAATGTCAATAACTACCCTACATCATTCCCATTAAGTAGGATATTGTCCACATAAAGTACTAAGAAAGCTACTTTATCATTGACTTGTAGATACAAGGTTCATCAACATCTTGATCAAAACCAAAGGATTTGATCACTATATCAAATCTAATGTTCCAAGATCTGGATGCCTGTTTCAACCCATAAATGGATCAATCCAGCTTGCAAACTTTATGCTCTTGACCTTGGGCTGAGACATAAAGATATTCTCTTCAAGATTGCCATTTAAAAAAGCAGTCTTGACATCCATTTACCATATCTCATAGTCATAATATGTGGCTATGGACAAGAGAATTCTTATGGACTTAAGTATAGTAACAGGGGAAAAAGTTTTCTCATAATCAACCCTTTCCCTCTAAGTATAACCATTTACTACAAGTCTAGCTATGAAATTCTGTACCTTTCCAGCTACATCTCTCTCTCTATTTTTTTAATAGATTTATCTACACTCTATAGGTTTGACCCCTTCAGGTGGATCTACAAGTTTCCATACTGAATTAGAATACATAGACTCCATTTCAAGGTCCATGGCTTTGACCAATTGGTCATTGTCTACGTCATTCATTGCTTGTTTATAGGACAATGGATCCTCAACACCATCATCTGGTATGACAACCTGAGTTTCAGTTAAACCCAAGTAGCAATCAGGTTGTATCACAACTCTCTTACTGCGTCGAGCTACTCTCAAGAATTGAGAAGGATGAGCCTGGCCTAAAGTGTTGGCTTATTCATTAACTCTTGATAAAGGACCAGCTGCATCAACAACCCTTGTTGATTCTTCAATAGCTTTACTTAATACTATTTTGCTTCGTGGTTTATGATCTCTCATGTGGTCTTCTTATAAAAATATAGCGTTTTTCGATACAAACACCTTATTTTCTTGAGGGTCATAGAACAAACCACCTCTTGATTCCTCAAGGTAACCAACAAATTGGCATAATCTTGAACGATGTTGCAACTTCTTAGGATTTTTCACTAACACGTGTGCAGAACAACCCCAGATTCTAAAGTAATGTAAACTCGATTTCCATTCTATCCATAACTCGAAAGGTGTTTTAGAAACACTCTTCGAGGGAACATTGTTCAAGATGTGAACCACAGTCTCTACTGTATACCCCCAAAATGAGTTAAGAAATTGAGCGTAGCTCATCATAGAACAAACCATATCTAATAAGGTTCTATTTCTACTCTCTGATACACCGTTTTACTGAAGTGCATGGTCACTAGCCTAGACCAATTTTAGAATTCTGAAGAAAAAAAAAAACCATGTGATTGATTTTCCTTTGGTGTATGACCCGCTCCTCTATGAGGCTAGAAATTATTTTTATTGCAAAAATCACTCAAAAGGAAAGGCAAATCTAAAGGGAGCGAAGGTGAGAGACACTGGAGAAAGAGGATCCTCAAGTTGCTAACAATACATTTGAAGAAGAGGAAGAAGACATCATGGGCGAGGAAGCTAGAGAGAGAACTCTGAGGGAGTTGGCTGAACCAGACATGGATCACCAACCCCTATGCATTTTTTTCCTCCAACTATTATACCATTAGAGCTCAAGCCCGGTTTAATCAACTTGTTGTCTGTCTCTAGTGGATTTTTAGGAGAAAACTCATATAAGCATATAAAAGATTTTCACATGGTGTGCATAAGTATGCGACCCCACAGGGTTATAGAAGAACAACTAAACCTTAGAGCATTTCCTTTTTCATTACAGGATGGTGCTAAGGATTGGTTGTACTACTTGGCCCCCGGGTCTATAATTACCTAGAATGATTTGAAAAAGAAATTTCTTAAAAAAAAAAATTCTGGCTTGTAAAACTAATTCGATTAGAAAGGATATTTATAGCATTAAACAGAATGTTGGAGAGACATTAGCGGAATACTGGGAGAGATATACACGTTTATGTGCTAGTTTTTCTCATCATCAGATATCTAATCAATTGCTAATCCAGTATTTCCCTAGTGTCTGCTCTCTAATGACAATAATGCCATTGATTCTACGGCTGAAGGAGCTCTTGCTGATAAGACTCTCACCCAAGCCTAGCAGTTGATTTCGCGCATGGCTGAAAAGGACCAAAATTATGGAACAAGGGCTACTAAGTTTGATCCATCTTCATCTGCGAGGTAAAGGAATTAGGATCACAGCTATCTAACTTGGCTACTCTTGTTATGGAGATGGCACAAGGAGGAGTGGCCCAAGTCAAGAGTTGTGAAGCTTGCAGTGTGGTAGGAAACTCATCTAAAAGGTGTCCTCAAGCTCAAGTTAATGCAATTAGGGGTTACTAGAGAAAGTATGACCCTCATGCCCCTACTTACAATCCAGGATGGCGAGACCAGTCCAACTTCAGAAGGGGAGGCCAAGGTCACCAGGATTTTAGACCTTCCAATCAACCATTATCATCTTTTTCAGGTATGTCTTTAGAAGAAATTGTTAAAACTTTAGCTGACCATAATTAGGAGAAATCTTTCGTTTCTTATTTTGAGTTTCGGATGTTTTAAACATCTTTATATTTAAAATAACTTTTGCCTTAGTTGGTTTTAACACATACAAGTTATTTTCAAGTTTAGCAGAACATATTTGAACACCTCTTGAACTAATGAACACTTCATTTATATCAAAAGTAACTTTGTACCTGTTCTAATAAACAGGAGATATAGATTAAGTTCCTTTTCATATTAGGTACATAGTATACATTTTCTAGCAAAATGTAAGTTTCTCCAAAAAATAACTTAAGATCTCCCACTGCTTAAGTAGAAAGGACTTCACCTATTTTCACCTCGAAAGTCATCTCGTTCTCCATTAGCTGGCTCCAGGAACAAGTTTCCTAAATGAAAGTGAAAATATGATTAGCGACGCCTGAATCCAATATCCAGGTTAAATGAGAACTTTCCACTGAACGTGTTTCAACTACAAGTAAATTAGATTTACCTTGGTTTTCCTTCTCAGCTTTCTTTTCTGCAAGTTATTTTGGGCAATTTCGCTTCCAATGCCCATCAATGTTGCAATGGAAACACTTTCCTTTTGCAGCTTTAGTCTTGCTCTTTTTAGCATGAGCTTTCTTCTTCCTATTTCCCTTTTTCTTCATTTGGAAACAACATTTGCTTCCCAATAAAGGACCAAACTTTTTTTTCTGAAGGTTTGTACCAAATGTAGATCCCTTCAGAAATTTCTTTTTGGTAACAACATTTGCTTCCCTTTCTTGATTTTTATTTTTCATCAATGATTGATAAGTTTGGAGTTCATTTAAAAGAGTTGTAAAATTGTATTCGATCTTATTCATCACAGCATTTGTGCGAAAGGTCAAAAAACTCTTTGAAAGAGATTTCAAGATCATACTGACTTGACTTTTTTCATCTATAATAGAACCGTTTGCTTCCGCTATGTTGAAGTGGACCATCATATCCAAGATGTTTTCTCTAACAGAGGCCTCTTCTTTCATGCGGGAATTATAAACGTATCTAATAGCATTTTGTCATATTGATGAGGATGGCTATCCAAACAATGCTTGTAATGACTCCATGATCTTCTTAGCCATGACCATGATTTCATGCTTTTTAGTAAGCACATCAGATATGCTCGCAAAAATGTAGACTCTGGCCTTTTCATTAGCCCTAACCAACATGCCATAAGCATCCCGAACACTTCAGTTTGCATTTGAACTGGGAAGAAGAGAACATTCCTCTGTTAAAACGAATCCTAAGTCATCAACAATTATTATCGTATTTATGTTTGAATTATCGAGTTCGACATGTTGAAACATAAACAAATTCTATCAGAAAATTGCATTTAAATCCAACTTTTAGCAAAAAGAATAAACTACCCAAATTTCTTTATTTATTTGCAACAATACTTTAGTGAGTTAGAGTAGATGCTACCGAGAGGCATTCAAAATACTCCTTCACTGAAGCAGGACATTCTTGACTAAACACTAATTCCAGAATAACTCTTTATTCTATTAGTTATTTAGTTACTGTTTTTATCAAGAACTTACTAAAACATAGTAACTCTTGTAAGTGTGACCTTCCATTTTCAGATTTCATAGAACGGTATTAACAAGCCCTCGAATTGGAAGACAATGTTGAAGATGGAACTAATAAACCCTATTCATTTATGAAGTTTGAGTTGTTCTGAATCTTATGTTACAACCCTTCGAAGGGATCATCGCGAAAACCAACTTGCTAATACTGCCTAAAAACAACAGCAGGTGCAATATAAGAATATCACGATCCAAACTAATGGAAGAGATCGTAGGATATGCTGACACATTTCCTGCACCCACTTACTATGAACAACTTCCCCTATTCACGTTGTTATTGACCCATGTAAACATTTTCCGAATGGAGTAGTCGTGGTAAAAGCGACACAAAGCCAAACATGGATCTCACAGTGTGAACTCTTAGGGATGTAAGAACTAAAGATAATATATCATATATATTATTAATCTCCCACTAAAGTGTTCTAATTGTTTGGGTATATTCTTTTAGTTAGGTATATATTGGCTAAAAACATCCTAAGTCTGTGGTTTATCCAAGTATAACGTTTATATTTAGATTTTAACCTACAATGTCTAAGTGATAAAACCATTTTTATTACCTCACATCACTCACACATGCTCCATAAACCAGGTTATCAATGCTTAATATTTCGGCTATAATCCCTAGGTAGCAGGCTGTCACACCCCACCGCTCCAGATGACCCTCTTGACTTGGATGGAGATGCGACTGCAACCGTTACCAACCCTTTTACTGGCACTTACTATCTAACTAACCTGTTTAACCTGGTTTAAACCCTGAATACATACATTTCATCAACATACTGAACATATTAACTCAAAACTTAACGCATTTATATTACAGGGTTTCATAACATTATTCATACATACATTTATGTATATTACAACTTAGTGAGCCCAACATACATGAAAAGAATTAAAAAAAAAAAAAAATTCTGGGACATAGCCATATTTTTGTCCAATAACAGAGATTGCTAAACCCGTGACGGAAATTTTTCCTTCACTAGTCCCTATATGACAAACACATATGTATTAACAAATACAGAGTCCTCAATTAAGCTTCCTGCAACCTGAGTCTTTGAGTGGCAGATCAGCGGCAGAGATGTCTTCTAGGAACTGACCGCTACCTGAAGGGGAAAAATATTTGAAAACATGAGCTAGAAACCTAGTGAGTGACTAACTTTTAAAACATAACTGACATACATAAATCTGATAGTAAAACTGAAAGCTTTAACTAAAAACATATAATTTTCATTAAAACTGGGAAACAATACTGAAAGCTTTAACTGTAAACATAAACAGCATTTACATAAACCTAATGCGACATAATACATCACAATGTATTTGCACTAGAATATAATTGGCTATTTCTCATCTGAGAGTGGCCCTCTTGCTCAACTCCCGATACTTATACATAGCCTCTTGTCTGAGAGTGAACCCTCTTGTTTGCTCTCTACCTTACTTAACTGCATTACTACTTAGCTAAGAGAAGGAACCTTTTTGTTCAACTTCCTAAAAACATAATTTGTATCCTTAGTTTAAAAAGAATCATTTTTCTTAATCTCTCAACGACAATCCTTGGTTGATGCGGAGTAATCTCAACACTACTAACATCAAGTCCACTTACATGCACGTGGTTCTAGTTAAGTACTGTCATATCTTAGGTACTACCACTCAGATACCTTCTCAATGTCCTTCAGTATCGAGCTGCTCAGATACCTTCTCTATGTCCTTCAGTATCGAGCTATTCAAAGCCAAGACTGAGCTTCAGTACCTTTTCATCTAGTTCTTCAGTACTGAGCTATTCATGTTGAACTCTCACATCTAAGACTAAGCTCCAATACCTTCTTATTTAGTCCCCTAGTACTGAGCTATTCGAATGTTCTAAGGCACATTCTTATCTCTTTATGACTTAGTTGCCCTAAAGCATTCAGTACTAACATATACTCATGATCATTGAAATGCATAGCATAAACATAACATTAAAGAGAGATGCATTACTTGGAAACTATTTAAGAATAGTTGTCATAAATAGCTTTCAGTAAACATGTATTGCTAAAACATTCACAAAGCATTAACAATTTATTTAAAGCATTTAAAGTCACTCACTGTCTTTTGCAATCCTCTTAATGTAATTCTCTTTTTGATGTCAAATTTGTAGACATCACAATGCATTCTATTCATTAGCATCGGCCCCCTTTTTGGGACTAACATTCCATAACTAGCTTACTTTGTCTTAGTGAGCAACTTTACCTTTCAATGCTAAGCTCACTGTGGGTTAAACAATTAGCTAAATTTTTAGGCCTTAACTTGACTAGGCAGCAACTTATTCACCATGCGTCCATTGCTTGGGTCCATGCCTTCTTTAAGGCATTTAAGCCTCCTATGCGCCCAAGCTTCCAGCCCACGCCTACAACCCATCGCATGACCCATCACATGGCTAATCCTTTGCGTCATACTACCTGTGCACCCATCTTGTGGCACATCAACACATGCTCCATGCATTCATCTAGTCGCGCGCCTCATCCTCTAACGTAACCTTGTGCCAACATATCCATTGTACGCAACTCAGCCTTCAACGCATGTACTCAACATCATCGTCTGGCCCTTCAAGCTATTTGCTTGTTCAATCCAAGCAGCTGCCTGTTTGTTCAAGATTCTAGATTCAACTTACAAATTTAATAACTAATTTTTCAGGACTTTTCTCAAGACATTTCCTTCTACAAACTTGGTCTAAAATGTCTTAGCAAGCTTACTTTAAAACTTCAGCTTAGAAATCCTCGTGGTTTGGCCGGAATCCTTAAATTAGCAAGACTGGCCCAAGCTTACCTGAGAGCTCCACCTTCAGTCGGATTCTTCACTCTTCAGCTCGATTCCTCTAGAATTTCCTTCCGACAGCCCAATCTCAAAACCTAGATACACTCAGAGTTTGAATGACTCTAGAATCACTCCATTTTCAAGAGTGAATTGTTCAAACTCTCTCTTTGAAGTCAAGTTTCTCTTTTATACTAGCAGTTGCATGATCATCCTTTAATATCAAGCTACCACCTCATCCTTAGATAACACCAAACCTGAGCATGACAGCTGGCTTAGGTGATTAATCACTAAGTTGATCCTTTCCTCTTGGTCATCAACGCAAGGATCACCTCTCAAGTCAATGCTTGCAACCACATGGCCGCATGCCTCAACACAATGCATCACCCATCCTTGGCCAACGCATAGCTCACCTTGAGGCTATCGTGTCCCTCCTTCGATCGCATACTCCTAAGCCAGCGCATGTCTTAGCCCACCAATAGCTTAGTCTTAACATATCAACCAAGCAGTAGGCCTTCCTCGCTTCATTTCATATGTCATCGTATGCTTACTCGCTTCATCGCATAGTTGTAGCGTGCATCGAGTGTCCAATGCCTTGCGCTATCACCGTATACTAGTCAGCGCGCACACCCAGCCTCAACGCTCAGTGCCTTGTGCTCATCGTCTATCCCTGCACACATGGCATACCCCATCGTTTAGCGCTCAATGCCTTTTGTCTAGTGCCTATCATCTAGTGCTATCGTGCAGCCCCGCATGCCCTATGCGATCACCTTCGTGCAACGTCTCAATGCCCAGCACCTTGCTCGCGTACAACCGAGTGCTTCCTCGCTCGTCTTGACCTACTTGTTGTGCAATGGCTCTTCCTCGCTACATGATCACAAGCCTCAGCGCATCCCTTTTACGTGTGTGCTATGCTCAGCGCCTGGCTTTACACCAACGCTCAGCTACCTTGCCTGCAAGCTTACTAACCACGCAAACCCCCTTGGCTGCCGCATGCCTTGTCAACGTATCATGAAAGATCCTTCAACTCATGCGTTCATCCTTAGCTCCAATGCATAGTTTGTCCTTGGCTTTAAAACTTAACCTCACACAACCTCTACAAGCCTTTGTTGCTACACACACAACCTTGTGCGTCTATACTTCTCAATACCAACGCATGCTTACTCTTGGCTCCCATGCTTAGCCAATTTTCCAATTGTTAACTGTCTAAAACTCACCCAAGATCAGGTATTTCCAACACTTAGAATTTTCTACCTCCATCTTCCTACTTTCTTTACTTCCTTTCAAAACTTTACTTTAACATATCCTTAAGCATGCCCTTTATACACTTAAGTAGGAAAAATGGAGTATAGGGTTTACACAAGCGTTTCGTAAACCGTCAACTTCAGTACCTTTAGCCTTAGACATGACTATAGACTGATTGAGTTTGTAACCAAAGTTTTACAAGATAACGTCCTATTTTAATTATTAAAACAAGATGTTATTTATTAATCCTAAGTGAGCATGCTGCTTATCTTTGTTATAGATTTTAAATGTAACTTATTTTATGACACTTTATAAAACTATAGACATGTTATAATATACATATGGCATTCTACATTTTGATATAACAATTATATTAAAAACATGCATACTATATATTATAACATATAATAGCATACTTTCAGTGCATGATACATGCTCCCTATGGTGGGATTTTAAATCTAGATGGTACACATTATGCACGTACAAGATTTAATTTAATTAAACATACATTCATAATGCATAAATAATTAAACACATATCGAAATGGACTGGTTTTGGCATCCTAAACAAGCAAACAAACTAATTATTACATTTATAAGTTAAAAACTACCTTTCCAAAACCTTTGGACAGCTTGAACCGAACCGAACCGAACCCGAACCGCCTGAACTAGACTTTCATTGCTTCAAAAAGGGCTGAACCGATCAAAATCAAGTTGAATCGGGCACCAAGGCCTGAACCGGTCAAACCAGTTCAATTGAATTGTTGGATATATGGCGCATGCGCGAATGGGGCTAGGATGAACAACGCCGCAACACTTCATCCCAATGTTGCAACACCTCTAGATTTCTTCTTCATTTTTGGGTTGGCTAAAGAAAAACATTGCAACGCTGTGAGGGAAGCGTTGCAACGCTATCTCACATAGGCTTTAATTTTGAACATCTGCTGCTAAGCCTTCTCCGGATTTCTTTCAATTACAACCTAATTGCAACTCTATTGATTCTAATAAATTTACAGATTCTTAATCACACATTAAAGCCCATAAATAAAAAGCCAATTACAACAATTACTTGCAAATTGAACTGAAATTATGATGCCAAAACCATAATATATCCATTTCAGCAACCACTTCATACAACTCATGAAAAACATTCACTATGCTAAAATAATGTAAATTGAGTCCTTAAAACATTGCTCTGATACCAATTGATGGACTTGACATTCAATATATGGAAGAAATTAAGGATTTAAGCACTCTAACTACATCAATTTTAGATAATTAGCATGCATGTTAATAGTTTTCTAACTATTAGGGTTTCAGAATCATACCTTTGATGAAACCACCAAATTGCTTGTAATTTCCACGTAAATCTTCTTTTGTCTATGTAGTAAACTACCACCAAAGTCTTCTCTATTATTCTCAGACCTTATATTGAGTGGTGGAACTCAAATTGAGATAAATTTGATTGAGTTTTGAGAACTGAAGAAGAGAGAGAACAAATTTTTTCTTTTCATGTTTTTCAACTTTTGCATGAAACTCAAATCTGAAGTCAAGTTCTCAATATATAGCTTGTAACCATGCAGATAAGCTTCATGTAGATGAAACCACTTCAAAATTCTATTAATGGATGTGGCATGAGGTGTTTTAATGGAAATTATGGGATAAACCCACTTTCCATTTAATTTCCAATTTATTAATTTGTAAGATTGAATTTAATTTCAAAATTAAAACTGGTTTTCAAAATCAATTTTAAATAAAATGTTATCATTTTCAATTTTATAAATGAAAATTTAATTCAATCAAATTCATAAATTTTGAATTTCATAAATTCAAAATAATAAATATAAATTTGGAAAATTAATTAATTTGATTAATTAAATTAGATATCAAATATTAAATTAATAAAACACCTTATCAAATATTTAAATCATATTTAAATCTTCTCAACTCTCTAAAACCACAATGATTAATTCATTAATTAAACATGAATTATATTAAATATAATATTCCAAACCCTAAACCGAGTTTGAACATCTCAAATTCTCTCAACATATCATGAGCTAGTAGAGAGACCTAATGGACCTACATATCATGAGCTCTAACGATTTTAGATTAAATGGCTAATCTTTTTAAATTGAATTAGTCGCTATTTGTTAACTACCAAGACACACTATTATAGCTCAGTAGTTGCACTCTCACCTATACAGATCAACAGATTGCCCTCATAGACAGGAGTTCACAACTCACTCAAGATTAAGGTCAAGTCGCTTATGGTCATCCTAGTGAAATGTCAGTTTCTTTCAGTAATGGTGTTATAAAGAGAAACCAATAATTTCGCAGTTCGGTCTTGTATAAACTCTTTTTAGAGGATACCCTCACTCACATATCTCCACATGAACAATATTGCTCATATTGTCTAAAACATTTACAATTCATGTAACAATTACAAAGTGAGTCGTATCCACAGTGTTATCAGGATAAGGTACCCAATTTTATCCATTTATTGTAGACCTTTTAGGTTATAACTTGAACATGAACCACTTGCATGTCTACCACATACCATTCAAGTGACATCATATAACATTGGATCTTAGTTTATTGGATTGAATTAATGCATTTTGAATGTCAAATAAAATACCTCTTGTTTTATTAAATAAATAATTTATTCTCTCAAAATACAAACTACAAGTATACGAGATTTAGGGCACTTAATCCAACATGCCCAACTGATTGTAACATGAAAACCACAATCATAAATGACTAGTTTAAAATCTGAAATAGTGGGAGAATTGAAAACCACAATCATAAATGACTAGTTTAAAAGATATACAAGGTTGTCTCGGCTGAAGCTGTGGGAGAATTGAAGTTGTTTTCCAATGATAGATATATCATTTGAATTGATGTCCTTTCATTGAGTCCTCCTAAATTGCATTGAAAGCTTGAACCCAATTCCTACAGTGATGAATATAAGCGCAATTGAAATTCTCTCTGTGTTGTACTTATAAGAACTTTCTTGATTATTTTTAAAGATGTTTTATATGCTCCTAAAATGAGATGGAATTTAATATCTATCATATGTATATTGGAACAAATGTATAAAATATCTTTTAAAGTTAATGAAGCGTTTATTTTCAGAAAAGGTATTCAAATTTGTTCTGCTATACTTGAAAACAACTTATATAAGTTAAGACCAACTAAAGCAAAATTTGTCTTCAATACTGAGATGTTTAGAACAGTCGAAACTCAGAATAAAAGACAAAAAGTTTCTTCTAATGCCTATCTATGGCACCTAAGACTTGGCCACATAAATCTCAAAAGGATTCAGAGATTGGTTAAGAATGGACTCATAAATCAGTTAGAAGACCATTCTTTACCTCCATGTGAGTCTTGTCTTGAGGGAAAAATGACTAAGAGATCTTTTACTGGAAAAGGTCTCAGAGCCACAATACCCTTAAAGCTTGTACATTCAGACCTCTGTGGACCGATGAATGTCAAAGCTCGAGGTGGGTATGAATATTTCATCAATTTTATTGATGATTATTCAAGGTATGGTCATATTTACCTAATGCATCATAAATATGATTCTTTTGAAAAGTTCAAGGAATATAAGGCTAAGGTTGAGAACCAGTTAGGTAAAACAATTAAGACATTACAATCAGATTGAGGTAGGGAGTACATGGACTTAAGATTCCAGGACTATATGATAGAACACGGAATCAAGTCACAACTCTCTGCACCTAATATGCCTCAGCAGAACGGTATATCTGAAAGAAGAAACAGAACCTTGTTGGATATGGTTCGCTCAATGATGAGCTTTACTAAGTTACCTGATTCCTTTTGGGGACATGCATTAGAGACTGTTATCTATATTTTGAATAACGTTCCCTCTAAAAGTGTTTCAAAAACACCTTATGAGCTATAGAAAGGGCATAAAGGCAGTTTACGTAACTTTAGGATTTGGGGATGCCCGACACACGTATTGGTGCAAAATCCTAAAAAATTGGAGCGTCGTTCAAAACTATGCCTATTTGTAGGTTATCCAAAACAAACAAAAGGTGGTCTATTTTACGATCCTCAAGAGAATAAGGTATTTGTATCGACAAATGCCACATTCTTAGAGGAAGACCACATAAGAAGTCATCAACCTCGCAGTAGACTAGTATTGAATAAAATTTCCAAAGACGCTACTGATAAAACTAGTATATCTGATCAATCACATCTTTCTCAAGAGTTGAGAATGCCTCAACGTAGTGAGTGGGTTGTTCATCAGCCTGACCGTCGTCATACCTGATGACGGCATAGAGGATCCATCGACCTATAAACAGGCGATGAAAGATGTGGATCGTGATCAGTGGGTCAAAGCCATGGACCTCGAAATGGAGTCTATGTATTTCAATTCTATCTAGAAACTTGTAGATCAACCAAATGATGTAAAACCAATTGGTTGTAAGTGGATCTATAAGAGAAAACGAGACTAAGACGGTAAAGTACAGACTTTTAAGGCTCGACTTATGGCAAAGGGTTATACCCAGAGAGAGGGAGTGGACTATGAAGAAACTTTCTCTCCCATTTCCATGCTTAAGTCGATTAGAATACTCTTATCCATTGCCACCTTTTATGACTATGAAATTTGGCAGATGGATGCCAAGACAGCCTTTCTAAATGGCGATCTTGAAGAGAGTATCTATATGGCTACACTAGAGGGGTTTATTGCACAGGGTCAAGAACAAAAGTTTTGTAAGCTTCAAAAATCCATTTATGGGTTGAAACAAGCTTCTAGATCTTGGAATATAAGATTTGATACTACGATCAAATCTTAGGCTTTGAACAGAATGTTGACGAGCCTTGTGTTTACAAGAAGATCGCCAATTCTACTATAGCGTTCTTAGTTTTATATGTTGATGATATTCTATTTATTGGGAATGAAGTAGGTTACCCAACTAACATTAGGAAATGCGTAGTATGTTCTCGGGATTCAGATTATTCGGAACCGCAAAAAAAGAAAACTAGCCATGTCTCAAGCAACTTTAGACAAAATGTTGTCTAGGTATAAGATACAGAATTCCAAAAGAGGTCTATAACCTTACAGATATAGAATTCATTTGTCAAATGATCAATTTCCTAAAACACCTCAAGAGGTTGAGGATATGAGACACATTCCCTAAGCTTTCACAGTAGGAAGCCTGATGTATGCAATGTTATGTACTAGACCTGATATATGCTACGCAGTAGGATAGTCAGTAGGTGTCAGTCCAATCTTGGATATGATCATTGGACTGCCGTTAAGAATATCCTCAAGTATCTTAGGAGAACGAGGAACTGCATGCTCGTGTATGGTACTAAGGATTTGATCCTTACTGGATACACTGACTCTGATTTTCAAATCGATAAAGATGCAAGAAAATCTACATTGGAATCAGTGTTCATTCAGAATGGAGGAGCAATAATGTCGAGAAATGTGAAGCAAAACTGTATAGCAAACTCCACAATGGAAGCTGAATACGTAGCTGCATGTGAAACAACAAAGGAAGTAGTATGGTTAAGGAATTCTTGATAGATTTGAAAGTCGTTCCAAATATGCATATGCCTATCACCCTATATTATGATAATAGTGGTGCAATTGCAAATTCAAGAGAACCAAGAAGCCACAAGCGCAGGAAGCATATTGAGCGCAAATACCATCTGATTCGGGAGATTGTACATCGTGGAGACGTTGTAGTGACCCAGATATCTTCTGAGCAAAACATTGCTGATCATTTTACAAAGGCCCTCACGGCTAAAGTGTTTGAAGGTCACCTACAGAGTCTAGGTCTACGAAGTTTGTAAACTAGGACAAGTGGGAGAACTTTTGGGTATATGCCCTAGTTTATTGTATTCATATGTTTATTGTACTCATATGTTTCTCACTTAAATTCAACATTGTGATACTCCACTAGGAGTTTTAGTCCAAGTGGGAGTTTGTTGGATTTTATGTCCTAAAACTCGTAGTTTGTAAATTAATAAACATATTCTGTTTTGTTTTTCGATAAAGTTATTATTGAAATTGTAATCTTGAATCCAATAAACTAAGGTCCTGAGGCTATTTAATGGCTGTCTCTTATACACATCTAGATGTGTATAAGAGACAGCTGCATCCAAGTCTTGAACAAGGGGCCCCACCCTCTCCTTGGCTCGAGAGGGGTTCGGTTTATTGGTTGGACCTTAAACCAATTGTTCATTAGAGGATCAGTGGAACTTAAGGAATAAGATAAAGTCTTGGGGGTAAAACGGTTTTTATGACCCAGCCGAGATTACCAACAACCTGTGAAGGATTAGCTTACTAATCATGGTTATATCAAATGGTCACAAATATATCTATAGTGAGGGGAGTGCAACTACGAGTGGAATGACCTGTTAGTTAACGAATGTTGATTAGCTCCGTCTAAAGAGTTTAGCCAGCTAATCTCGGATTGTTAGAGCCCATGATTTATAGGTCCATTAGGTTCCCCTACTAGCTCCTATGGAATAAACTTAGAACAGTATGATCGAATAATTCGAATTGTTCGAATTAGGTGAGAGAGAGAAACTGACAAGTATATGTGATATAGTGGTCAGGTTTTTCAGTTCAGAGATACAACTTTAATATTTAAATATGATTTAAATATCAAGAATATGAATACATTCATATTCGGAAGTTCGAAAATAATGAAAATGGTCAAAGATGTAAAAAGTCAAAGAGTTGACTTTTGTTTGACTTTTGACTTTGAAAAGTCAAACTTATATTCAAATGCGATTTGAATTTCGAGAAAATGAATGCGAATTCATGCTCGGGAGGTCAAAATTAGTCAACATAGAAAAGGTAATAAAAAGTCAAAATGTTGACTTTTTGGTCAAAGTTTGACTTTGACAAAATGACTATTTTGCCCTTTGACTATAGTTAGTGGGAAAATCCAAACTTTTGTTGGATAATTCCACTAACAAAGTAGTAGGCTAGGTGTTGGCTTATAGTGGAGACATTAAGCTCACTTAGATAGTGGATTGTAGGTGTTGGGTTTTTATGAATTGATTTCATGCAATTTTTGCATGACTTTTTTCTATAAATATGGAATTTTCAATTTGGTTGAAAAACTTTTGCCATTTTTTGCCAAAATAGTTTTCAAAATTTGGGCTAAAAAAAAACTCTTTTCTTTGAGTGAAGGTCAAAAAAAGAAAACCCAAACCAAAAGAAAATCCATTTCTTTTTCCATCTCTTTCTCTCTCTCGGTTTTCTTCATCCATCGGGTTCCACAACCCGGTTCTGAGTCCAGAGGATAGTAGGTCAACTCTAGTGGTGGTCCAGAAGAGTTTGGGTCGAGATTCAGTGAGGAAAAGAGTTTTTTGAGAGCTACAAAGGTTGTATTCCATCCCTTTTATTTACTGTTTGTTCCTTCAATTGCATGCTAATTTCCTTTTAATTAAAAGCAATTAGAGTGTAATTAGATCCTTATTCCGCTGCGTATGTCTCGAGTTCCATCACTCAATAAGCCTATCATTTTGGGGATTTGTCCGAGAGGGAGCTGGGAACATAATTACACAAGAAAAAATAAATTCATTCCCGTCTTTAGGGTAAGTAGATGAATTACTCATTTAATAGCTGATTTTGAGTCTTGAACAATGAGGCCTCACCCTTTCACTGGCCCAAGAGATATTATTTTATAGTTGGACTATAAATTATTTTTTTATTAGAGGGATTAGTGGTACTTAAGGAGTCAGATATAACTACAGGGGTAAAATAGTAATTTGACCCAGTTGTAGTTACGAAAAATTTGTGAAAGGTTGACTTCTTATTGATTGGTTATATCCGTAGACACAGAAATATATCTACATTGCAATGCAGCTGTGGGCCTATGGTAGAGTGACCTGCAGTTAATGAATGTTGCTTAATTTAATTAAAGAGTTTAATTGATTAATCTGTTGGGTTGTATGTCCTAAAACTCGCAGTTTGTAAAGTTTGTTATTGAAATCTATAAATTGCACTTATAAAGTCTAAATCCAATAAACTAAGATCCATGGCTATTATATGAATACTTGAACTTTATGTGGAGAAATAAAAGTGGATCAGGTTCGAGTAAATAGTCAAAATGATCTATAGTATACGAATAAGGTTGGGTGCCTTATTCTAGTAAAACTATCAAATGCGACCCACTCTGTAGTTGTTACAATTTGTTGTAAGGTGCTATAAACGAAGTGATCCTGATTCGTTCATGTATTGACATGAGGAGTGGAGGCATGCTATGCAATGAGTTTACGTAAGATCGGACCAAGAAATAAGTCACTCTTACTTTATAATGCTATTTCCTGTTTAAAACTGACTATTTCACTTAGATGACCTAGATAACTCGATATTAATCTTGAGCTAACTATGAACTCCTGTTTATTCAAGATTATCCTTAGATTTGCACAGGAGACGGTTGGCTCAACAGTGTTGACTCAATAAGCCTCCAATTTCAGGAGTAAAACTGGGTAGATAGTTGGGGACATAGGGTGCAACAAGAAATTCATGCCTACCTGATTTAGGGATAAGAGAAATGTTGTTCTCTTAAGTACTAAATTCAGGTCTTTTACAAGGGGCCCCACCCTCTTATTAGCGCAAGAGGGATCCAGTTTAATGATTGGATCACAAACCAATTGTTCATTAGAAGATCAGTGGAACTTAAGGAGCAAGATGTAATATCGGTGGTAAAACAGCATATTGACCCAGCCAGTATTACGAACAACCTGTGAATGGTTGACTTACTGATTCTGGTTAAATCAAGTTAACAAAAATATATCTACAGTGAGGATAGTGCAACTATCGAGCTATAGTGGAGTGACTTGATAGTTAACGAGTACTAATTAATTTGGTCTAAAGAGTTTTAGTCAATTAATCTTAAATTATTGGAGCTCATGATCTGTAGGTCCATAAGGTCCCTCTACTAGCTTGTAAAACATGAACACCTTGAATTAATAAATTGAGTGAATTTGGAATGATATCAAATTGAATTTCAATTTGAAATGTTCAAATTAAAATTAGGGTTTGAATTTGAATAGTTTAAATTCAAATTAGGGTTTGTATAATTATGTTCGATATAATTAATCAATGTTTGATTTATCGAAATTAAATGAAATTGGAGAGTTTAACATTTAAATATTGATTTGAATATTAATTACATGAATATGATTCATGTTTTTAAATTAGGTGTGTGATTAATTTAGCATTTGATATTAAATTGTTATTTAATTAATTAAAAATCAAATCAATTTCAATTTCAATTCAATTTGAGAAATTGCATTTTGAAATTTTGGATTTAATTAATTTAGATTTAATTAACTTTAAAATTAATTAAAGATAAATGAATTGAAATTCAAAAACCTTAATTGTAGACTTATCCACGTTTTGTGAAAGCATGAGGTGGTTTTATTCTAATACACACACCTAGAACTCTTTTGAGTGAAATTTGAGGTGGCTTTCAGCTGGATCTACATAATTGCATGTAGAAGAAGATTAAATAGCTTTCCATTTTTGCTGAAGAGAGGTTAAGGTTGCTGGAAATGGTTTTTGCTGCAATTTCATCTTCACCTAAAATCTCACCATTTTTTCCCTTCACAAATTCACTCCAATCTGAGTTCCACCACTCAAATTAAAGGCTAAGGATAGTAAAGAAGATCTCTTGGTGGTTCACTATTGAATTAGAGCTGGGATCATGTGAAGAGCAGCTTAGAACTCGGAGAATTCATCAAAGGTATGTTGCTAAGAAACACTCTTCTAAATTTTTGTTTAAACATGCTTTTAGAACTCAAATTAAATGTAATTAGAGTGCTTATTGATTCTGTTTGATTCCATTTCATGTTAGTAGATCCTAACAATCAATTCCATCAAGCATCAAGTATTTCACTAAATACCATCGAGTTTTCTCATCGAGTACCATCAAGTATGGCATCATGCATCGGTAATGCATTGACACTTCAGGAGAAACAAGCATGAACACATATCTTGGGAGTATTAACAAGATAAAATGATGCTAACATTTCCCATATAGCGATAGAAGCAGCAGTGAGTCAGAATGGGGTAGCAGAGTTGTTAGCGTTTGAACTCTATAAATAGAGCCTTGGAGCCTAACCTCAACCATCTGAGCTTCTGCCTTAAGGCATATTCTTGTGATCACAAATGAGAGTATGACCAAAACACTCTTTGAGGATTCTTCACCTCTACAGACCCTTCTAAGTGACAATTGGAGTTTCACTGGAGAGAGAGCTCGAGAGAGATTTCTCCACCATCCATCCATGGCACCACTAGCAGTCTTGACGCATTTCGGATGAAAAGCAAGAGATTGCTTACATCTAGCCCTCCACCTCTCCTCTTATCTCTGTATTGTATTACATTTTGGCTTAAGACATTAATACATTTTGTAATCAATGCATCTCTTAGTTCCTTCAACATCATCTTCATCATCTTCTTCTTTCTTATCATCGTCTACATTCATTGTTTAGTTAAGTATCGAAGACAGTCGCATATTCAGTCATGCGGCCTAGAGATATGACGCATGTAGTAAACCACCGAGAGGTGTGTGTTGCACGAGTATAGTGAGTTAATCCTCTTTGCTTGGTGTGAGGCTGTCCCAATGCTTGTCTATGAGCTGATTAGCTGCAACCAACTTCCCGAGAGGGTAAGTAGTGGGACACACTCAAGTAAAGTAAGCTTTGTTCCTAGAGATAGGAACAATCTTATGCTCGACGCAACCATTCATTATAGAGATATAAGCATGTGACTTGCCATTGAAAGGTTTGTGATGCGTTAGTGTGGCGAGCTGGGATTACTCGAGCGACCAAACATAATAAAGTCACCTTATTATGCGTTAACAGTTGCTGCATCTCTACCAATTCTCATAGTTAAACTTCCATTTCTCAATCTATTTAGTTAAGAGTAGGGGTAACACATAATACATTAACTTCTATCTTTTTACTTTTATTCATTGCCTCAAACGCATTACTTCACAAACATTATTGAGTTATAAGTCCCTATATTCGACCTCAGATCATCCTAAGAAACTTGCATTCTCATTATACTTGGTGAGAAAGCAAGAAAACTTGTGACAGGAACGCATGGTCATCGCTTACATGCTTAACGCATATTGCATATTTTCCAGTCTAATGCATGATCGTCGACGCATGGAGATTAATGCATAGCATAAGACTAGTGCATTTTTCCTCTCCCTTTTTCTCCAACCATTCTGGTCACCTACTTTCGTTTTGGCTAACCTACAGAGTGTAATGCGAAGTATCTAACTACTGGTAAGTACCTTTCATAACTTTAACTCTTATCAACTTGGGTCTCCCATTTTTTCGCGTTAATAGTGGAGTTTTTATTAAATAATGAATCACAAAGCTTTGAATCGTATTAAACGAACGCATTATAAAAAACTAAAAGCAAAGTTACTTGAAATGGGTAAAAAGTTTTTTGTAGAGGCTTGCCAGAATTAAACTTAGAAAATACCTCTTTGAAGAATCGCAAAGCTTTGAATTAAACTTAGAAAATATCTCTTAGAAGAATCGCAAACTTAGAAAATGCCCCAATTCAATAATGAATCGAAAAGCTAGGGTCGAAAACGAGGGGTTGCACTTACACAAAATTTTTAAGGGTTAACAGTTATTGACCGAACGAATGGTGACTATTAAGTGCAGTTACAAGAGTTGCTTCTGCCTACTGGTTGAGAGTGTTAAGAAGGTGAGGCAAATGTTGCTTCATCTTCAAAGACGTTTCATCAAGGTCCGACCTTAGGAACAAAGTCTACACATTCTACTTCTAACACTACTAAGTGAAAGAAGAAGAAGGGTGGTAAGGGGAAGGGGAAGGCACCTATTAACCCATAGCCTGTTGCCCAGCGGGGTAGGCGTCCAGCACCAGTTGACAAGGAAAAATGTTTCCACTGCAACCAGGACGAGCACTGGAAGAGGAAGTGTCCTCGCTGGTTCAAGGAGAAAAAGGCAGTCAAGGTTAAGGCCAAGGCTAAAGCAAAACAAGGTAAATATGATTTACTAGTTTTGGAAACTTGTTTAGTGGAGAATGATGATTCTGCCTGGATTATTGACTCTGACGCCACTAATCATGTTTGTTCTTCTTTTCAAGGGATTAGATACTTGTGGCAGCTGAAGGCTGGTGAGATGACGATGCGAGTAGGCACCAGACACGTCGTCTCAATTGTGGCAGTGGAAAGAGTCCAATTGACTTTATAGAAGAAATTTCTTGTTTTACATGATGTATATGTAGTTCCTGAGTTGAAAAGGAACTTAATTTTTGTAAAGTGCTTGTTACAGTGTAAATATGCTCTTGAATTTCAATTGAATAAAGTGTTTATTCATAAAGATGGAGTTGAAATTTGTACAACATATCTGGAAAATAACTTGTATGTGCTAAGGCCGGTAGCAATGAGTTTTTTCCATAACATAGAGATGTTTAAAACTGTCGTAACTCAAAATAAACGTCAATGGGTTTCTCCAAAAAGAAAATGCCAACTTTGGCACCTTCGATTAGGACACATCAATCTCAATAGGATTGAGAGATTGGTGAATAATGGACTTCTAAGTGAGTTAGAGGAAAATTCTTTACCAGTGTGCGAATCTTGCCTTGAGCGTAAGATGACTAGAAGACCTTTTATTGGAAAAGGTTATCAAGCCAAAGAGCCTCTAGATTTAGTGCATTCTGACCTCTGTGATTTGATGAATGTGCGAGCCAAGAAAGGCTATGAGTATTTCATCACATTTACTAATGATTACTCTAGGTATGGGTATGTTTATTTGATGCAACGGGAGTCTGAACCCTTTAAAAAGTTTAGAGAATTCAAGGCTGAAGTTGAAAATGCATTGGATAGACGGATTAAGACACTTCGATCGGATCGAGGTAAAGAGTTTTTGGATTCGGGGTTCCAGGACTATTTGATAGAACATGGAATCGTTTCCTAACTCTCAGCACCGTACACCTCAGTAGAATGTTGTAGCAGATAGGAGAAACATAACCTTATTGGACATGGTTCGGTCGATGATGAGTTATGCTTCCTTACCGAACTCATTTTGGGGTTTTGCAGTGGAGACTGCAATGCATATACTTAACTGTGTTTCTTCCAAGAGTGTTGCAAGATCACCTTTGGAGTTTTGAAACAGGCATAAAGCTAGTTTGTGTCACTTCTGCATATGGGGTTGCCCAATACATGTGCTTGAGGCTAATCTAAAGAAATTGGAACCACGGTCGAGGTTGTGCCTCTTTATAGGCTACCCTAAAGGTACACAAGGGGGTTACTTTTATGATCCAATGGAAAACATAGTGTTTGTGTCTACGAACGCTACCTTCCTATAGAAGGATCATATTAGGGAGCACAATCCACGTAGTAAGATCATGTTATGTGAGTTATCCAACGAAACTACTGAAACTTCAACAAAAGTTGTTGAAGGGCCTGCTTCATCAGCAAGAGTTGTTAATGATAGTTCATCTGGTAGGTCGGTTCCACCTTAAGAGTTGAGGAAACCTCGACACATTGGGAGGGTTACGAACCCATCTGTTCGCTATCTGGGTTTCACAGAAATCCTGGCTATGGTAGCCGATGGCGACGTTCAAGATCCACTGTCTTATCAGAAAGCAATGGAGGATATTGACCGGGATGAATGGGTCAAAGCCATAGATCTCGAGATGGATTCAATGTACTTCAACTCAGTATGGGATCTTGTAGATCAGCCTGATGGGGTCAGGCCTATAGATTGCAAATGGATCTACTAAAGAAAACGGGGTGCCAATGGGAAGATGCAAACCTTCAAGGCTCGACTTGTGGCAAAGGGTTATGCCCAGGTGGAGGGAGTCAACTATGAGGAGACTTTCTCGCTTGTTGCCATGTCGAAGCCGATCCGCATCCTTCTGTCCATTGCCTCTTATTATGATTATGAGATTTTGTTAATGGACGTCAAGACCTCCGTTCTTAATGGAAATCTTGAGGAGACCATTTATATGGTGCAGTCCGAGGAATTCATAGCCCAAGGTCAAGAGCAAAAAGTTTGAAAAATGATTCGGTCCATTTATGGGCTGAAACAAGCGTTTCGATCTTGGAATATTTGATTTGATACTACGATCAAATCGAACAACTTTGACCAAAACATTGTTGAGCCTTGTGTCTACAAGAAAAGCATCAACAGTTCAGCAGTTTTCTAGTATTGTATGTAGACAATATCCTACTCATTGGGAATAATGTAGGACTACTGACTGCAGTTAAGAATTGGTTAGTGACCCAATTACAAATGAAAGATTTCGGAGAGGCTCAGTTTGTTCTTGGTATACAGATCTTTCGGGATCAGAAGAACAAAGTGCTAGTGTTGTCTCAGGCATCGTACATTAATAAGATGATGCTCAAGTACTCGATGCAGAACTCCAGAAGGAGCCTACTGCCTTTCAGGCATGGAGTTATTTTGTCTAAGGAAATGTGTCCTAAGACACCTCAAGAGGTTGAGAAGATGAGACGGGTCCCATATGCATCTGTCGTTGGCAGTTTGATGTATGCGATGCTCTGTACTAGATTAAACATCTGCTATTTTGTGGGAATAGTCAGTAGGTATCAGTCTAACCCAGGACAGGGTCACTGGATCGCAGTCAAGAACATCCTCAAGTATCTTCGAAGAACGAGGGACTACATGTTTGTGTATGGAACTAGGGATTTTATCCTTACTGGATACACAGATTCTGACTTTGAGACTGATAAGGACTCTAGAAAGTCATGGAGTCGGGTACGTAGCAGCTTGTGAAGCTGCTAAGGAGGCCGTTTGGCTCAGAAAGTTCCTGACAAATCTGGAAGTTGTTTCAGACATGTCTAGGCCCATCACCCTCTATTTGACAATAGTGGTACTGTGGCGAACTCCAAGGAGCCCAAGAGTCACAAGGGCGGCAAACATATAGAACGAAAGTATCATCTCATCCGCAAGATAGTGCATCAAGGGGACGTGATAGTCATGAAGATCACTTTAAAGCACAACGTTGTTGACCTGTTTACGAAGACTCTCATGGCTACAGTTTTTTAGGGTCACTTTCAGAGCATGGGTCTACGGAACCACCTACGGCTGGACTATGGCAAGTAGGAGATATTTTATACTGGGCCTTAGTGCCCTAGTTTATTGTTTTGTACTAGTTATTTATACACCCCACTCGCATTAGGACAAATGGGAGATTGTTGGGGATGATACCCTAAACTCTCGTTGGGTTCTATAGTTTCTAAACATAGTATTGAACAAATGCTTAATGTAATAATCTATATTCATTATTGTCTATATAACATTAGATGTTTTATTTGCTTTACCACAAACCAATAAACCGCGATCCCTGGTTTTCGTTGTAACTTAAGCATGTATGTGGAGACATACAGGTGGATCATGCCTTAAGTGATAACCAAAATGGTCTGTAGTATATGGAAAGAGGGAAACCTTATCCTGATAACGCTACGGATGCGGCCTGCTTTGTAGAATAGTTACAAGTGTTCTGACTTGCTACATATGATCTGATCCTGATCATTCATGTGGAGACATGCGAGCGGGGGCGTCCTATACAAGGAGTTTGTATAAGATCGGACCACAAAGTGTTATAGTCTCATTATATAACACCTACCACTTTGGGGATTCGTCTAATTTTGGAGTTGCGAACTCAGCTACACAAGATGGAATTCACAACTGCAAAAAAGATCAAAGGTTTCTCCTAAGGAAAACGCCCATCTTTGGCATCTAAGGTTAGGACACATCAACCTCAATAGGATTGAGCAGTTGGTGAAATTTGGACTTCTAAAGAGTTTAGAAGAAAACTCCTTGCCTATATATGAATCATGTCTTGAAGGCAAGATGACCAAACGACCTTTTACTCGAAAAGGTTATAGAGCCACGGAAACCATGGAGCTTATACATTCTGACCTTTATGGTCCGATGAGTGTTAGAGCTCGATGTGATTGTGAATATTTCATCTCTTTCGTAGATGATTATTCAAGGTATAGGAGTATAAGGCTAAGGTTGAAAACTTGTTAGGTAAGAAGATAAAAACACTACGATATGATCGTGGTGGAGAGTATATAGACTTCGAATTCTATAACTATATGATAGAACATGGAATTACGTCCCAACTCTCGACCCCAAGTACACCTCAGAAGAATGGTGTATCAAAAAAGGAGAAAAAGAACCCTGTTGGACATGGTTCATTCTATGATGAATTATGTTTATCTTCCAGACTTGTTTTGGGCATTTGCAGTGGAGACTGCATGTTATATTTTGAACAAAGTTCCCTCGAAAAGTGTTTTTGAAACACCTTTTGAGCTTTAAAGAGGTCATAAAGGTAGTTTCCGCCACTTCAGGATTTGGGGATGTCTGGCCCACGTGCTTGTTGTCACACCCCACCCTAGACCACCCTCTTAGACTAGAGAAGGGCGTGACTGCAGCAGTTATCAACTCTTTGGCTGACACTTACTGCCTAATAACTCTTGCGGAATTACTCTAATACCAAAATATAACTTATATACAGCGGAATGTCTTTAGGCCAAAATTTATTAATTCAGAAACATAACATATTTAGAGTCATTAAAAAACTAGATTCACAAGTCCCAAAACCCAAAAACCCTAGTCCCTAAATGAACAACAGTAATATGTATACAATATTAACAGTAACCACCTAAACCAACAGGTTACAAATCTCTTATTCCTTTAATGGCAGAGCAGATGCAGAGCTATCTTCAGAGGATTTGACCGCTACCTGGGGGGGGAAGAAAACATTTGAAAACGGGGTGAGCTTGCGCCTAGTGAGTGACTTAAGAAAGATAATTGATTCTCATGCAAAATCTCAATAAAGAGTTTAACTGAAATATAAGCTTCTACAGTACTTGTACTGCAGTATAAACATTTTTTAGGCATGAACATATAAAGTTGTTTTAATCATAAAACAGTAAAACTCTTTCTCAGTTGAGGATAACCTTACTGTGGATAAAAACAATCCCAACACCAACTACTAGTCAAGAGAGAACCCTTTTGCTCAATCTCTGACTCTATCTATGTGCACGTGGCCATACTAAGTACCGTCATACCTTAGGTACTTCTGTTCAGATACCTTCTCAAACGTCCTTCAGTATCTGATTGGTTTGGTACCTTCTCAAACGACCTTCAGTACCAATAGATACCTTCTCAAATGTCCTTCAGTATCTAGTTTGGCGGATACCTTCTCAAATGTCCTTCGGTATCGCGTTTTAAGTAAAACTAGTCATAAATGACTCTCTCTTTAAAGCATGTAAAGTATAACACATATAAAAACATGGCTTTAAAGGTACTAACGCATGCTGAGTATATTTAACACATATAAATCGCTTTTCAACAATTTCTCACACATGCATGCGTTCAAAAACATAACTCATGATTTACTTGGAAATAACTTTGTAAAACTAGCTGGCATAAGAATAATCTTCTTTATAACATGCTTTCTATAACACGTTGTAATCAAACATTTTAAGCAAATGTTTTAGTCAAAACGTTTTAGCCACTCACCTTGATTGCTTAGGAGCTTTTCACTCTAGTAGCTCCCTTTTCTACCTCGGGCTCCCTTTTCACCCCTAGAATCCAGATTCAACTTACAACTTAGATTACTCATAGTTTTGAATATTCTACAAACATGTTCTAAAATGTCTCAGGAAGCTTACACTAAAATTTGAGCTCATAACTCTTCGTGGTTTGGTCGGAATCATAGAATCTTCAAGACTGGCCCAAACTAATCCGACAGCTTGACCCTTCTGTCTTCTTCTCAGTTTCCAGCCTGATCCCTTTGAGCTTTTCTTCCGGAGCCCTACCCTGAAAACTAGGCTTTGGAATCACTACAAACGCACGAGTAAATTGGGAGAATTTCTCATCCCAAGTTGACGCGTTCTCTTCAGACCCCACTATCCAATCATCTTCTATAACTAACGCATGGATTTGGCTCCAACGCAAGGTTTGCTCCACTCTCCCACTCTTTTTACGGTATTTCTGAATCGTGATCTAAAAATGAAGTCTCATGGCTCTATTTATAGGCATCTAAGCCTTCTCCGGAGTTGACACCACCTACTTGGCTGCATGGCCAAGTGTCTCCTTCTCACCTCATCAACGCAATGTTGTGATCATCGCAAGCTAAGTGTCTTACTCCCATGTTGCTAATGCATGACCCTCTAATCTGATGCCACCACCTCAAATTCTTAAGGCTTAAGGCTTTCCTCCCAAGAAAACACATGGTTTTGATGACGTTTTCTATGTGACCTCACCCTTGTATGCGTCCAACTCTTGGATGCTCAACGCCTAGTCCATAAACAACGCACAGCCTCTACTCAACGAATAGCAAGCCAATTCACTATCATTACAATTCAACTTAGCCATTGCAAGGAGCTAACCATCACCAACGCATAGGGTGACCATCAATCCCCGACGCATGGCTCACCCCCACGGCTTGCTTCGCATGGGTATATGGTGCTGCCCACCAATGCATAGGCATGCTGCATGGGATGGCCGCTCGACGCATGGGCGTGCTTGGTCGCATGGGCTGCGCGCGGCGCTTTGATGCTTGGTCGGGTGCTTAGGCGCATGGGTGTGCTACTTCGACGCATAGGCGTGCGGCGTGTGCTGGCCATCGCTCGCTCGCTCGACTGCACGCACGACATGGCTACTCGACAAGGCGCTCGATGCATGGCAGGGGCATCTGGCCGAGGCTGCTCGACGCATTGCAAGGGTGCTGGTCGAGGTTGCTCGATGCATTGCATGGGCGCTGTTCGAGGCTGCTCAACGCATGGCTGGGCATTTGGCCGAGGTTGCTCGACGCATGCCACCCTCCAGCCCTCGTGCCGTCTCTTATACACATCTAGATGTGTATAAGAGACAGGCATTGCATGGGCGCTGTTCGAGGCTGCTCGACGCATGGCTGGGCATTTGGCCGAGGTTGCTCGACGCATTGCATGGGCGCTGGCCGAGGCTGCTCGATGCATTTCATGGGCGCTAGCCAAGGCTGCTTGACGCATGCCACCCTCCAGCCCTCGTGCCATCCCAATGCCTCACTTCCATTTTCCTTCCTTTACCAATGCATCCAACGGATCCATCATCCAACACATCCAATGCATCCATCATAAAATTCTATACTTAGCCAAATTTTCAAAATTTTACCCAAGAGTTAAACTTCCCAAATTTCCTTTTTTCTTCAAATCTCCACTTTTTCCTCTACCATTCCACACTAGTTTCCACATCAACCTACTCATCACACTAGTCTTAGTAGGGAACATACTCAAGTAGAGAAATTAGGATTCGGGGTTTACACTTGTGGCTAACCCGAAGAAGTTGAAACCTCGTTCAAAAGTTTGTCTTTTTGTAGGCTACCCTAAGGAAACAAAGGGTGGATACTTCTATGATCCGAGTGAGAACAAAGTGTTTGTGTCAACAAATGCTATCTTCTTGGAAGAAGACCACATCAGGGATCATAAACCATGAAGCAAGCTTGTTTTACATGAGATTTCTAGTGAGACTACTTAGGGTTCAACAACAGTTGTTGAACATACCAATAGATCAACAAGAGTTGTTGATCTCGGTTCATCTAGTCAACCATCTCAAGAATTGAGACTGCCTCGACATAATGGGAGGGTTATGAACCCACCACAATGCTACATGGGTTTGACTTAAGCCCAAAACATCATTTTTGATAATGCGGTCGAGGATTCATTGTCTTATAAGCAAGCAATAAAGGATATTGATAAAAATGAGTGGATTAAAGCCATGAACCAGGAGATGGAGTCTATGTACTTCAATAACGTCTGGGAACTTATGGATCAGCCTGATGGGGTAAAACCTATAGGGTGTAAGTGGATCTACAAGTAAAAACGAGGTGTAGATGAAAAAGTGCATACCTTTAAGGCTAGACTCGTGGTAAAGGGTTATACCCAGGTCGAGGGAGTGGACTATAAGGAAACTTTCTCATCTGTTGTCATATTGAAGTTGTAATGATAATTTAGTCTTTAACTTTAAGCATGTGAACAAATATGAATATAAAGTGCTATATACGCTCAAGTGCTTGCGATAAAGTCATTTTTATGCGATACTATGTCTAAGTATATACGTTGTTAATGATATATTCGTAGTATGCGATGTAGTAATGCGTGTCACAAGTTTCCTTGCACTGAAACCAAGTATAATTCCAATGCAAGTTTCTCAAAATAATCCAAGGTCGAACACAGGGATTGTATTCGATGAGTTACTGATGTGATATATGCGATTGATTTTTATAATGAATAAAGAATGATTGATTTATACAGAAATGTAAATTGCGGTGAAATAAAATTGCATTGATAAAAATCCTAAACTAATATGATACAAGATACAAGATACATGATACATGATACTGAGGTCAAGAACTGAGTATGCGATGGCAAGTCTTTATGAATGAATAAGAAAGAGAAAGAGTAAATAGTAAATACATCGTAAGTTTGTCAATTGTGTTAAAGATGCAACTAAGGTTCCGCTTTCCCTTGGCGTACACCTCTCAATGATCGGCGGCGTTCCCATATCTCTATGGTGAAACAAGGGATGAATGTGATGAACACAAGGTTGTTTCCATCTTTGTAAATACTTCTTGCTTTAGTTAACACAATCTTCCAACCTTCTCTCGATAGGCGGAATAACATCTTCACTTCTGCTCTCACAGGTGAAGATGCCGTCGAGCATGCTTTAGCTAAACTTAATTATTTCCTTAACACAAATTAACTTACTCGTTTAATTCTTGCTATTTACCCATGGGATTAAGAATACATCATGGAGAAAATGGATTATGGATCTACGGAAAGAGACAGTGAGATGACAATGGAAATTATCATAACATTTAATACTAAAATTAAGCGTCTGATACATGTTTGAATGAAAGAGTAAAGAAGATGAATACATATGATGAAATAGAGATTAGAAATGAATACAGAAAGAGTCTCGACGTCTTGACACAGATCCTGGACGGAGGTTGTGCTTATCGGTCTGTGGAAGTAGTGGAAAGGAAAGCTTCCCTCTCAGGCTTGCTTTCCCGGTAGAATTGACCTTCGCACAGAGCTTTAGCTATGGGGATTGGAAGGATTCTCTGCTCGGAGACTCACCTCTCGGCCTTGTCTCGTGGTTCGCCCGGATCTACTCTATAAGTCGCTTCAGACCAGTCTTTCTCTCAGAATTAGTATATGCACGTCTCTATGTATACATGTATACCTTTCAGTGAATTTGCAGAAGCTATTTATAGGCGAAGCTTGGCTCTTTGACATTGTGGTCCTCACTGTATGGTTATGGTAGTTTCTGAAATGGCGGAGTGAATATTCCTTCTATTACACAATCAATCCATCAGAAATGCACAGCTGAAAGCTATATATTTGTCAGAATTTTTCGCAAATGCGTTGCTCTTTACATCTTCGATCTATCGCCGCATGTGGTGTTATTTTTTATTACCACATGCGGTTGAAATTGCGTTGATCGCTAGAGCTCTTGATCGATTTTCGCGTGCCCCGTCATTGCGTTGATCATCTCTTCGTTCTCGAATGATGAGCGCAATACGACGTAGATGCGTTGTTTATTTTGCTTTTGAGCCATGAACGCATGCGGTGACTGATTTCCTGCAAATAGAAACTGAAACATTCTATTCTACATTCGCAATGGTGTTAGTGGGTGTATTGACAACATTTTATAATTTTTGCATTTCTTAGCCAATTTCTATATTATCGACGCAACTTTTCTTTCTTTTTGCCGCAATATGTAAATAAAACAGTATAAATAACTTGTATTTCTACAAGTTATCAGAAGTCTATCAGGATAATCCTATCCATAGCCAAATTTTATGATTATGAGATATGGAAAATGGATGTAAAGACTGCCTTTCTGAATGCTAATCTTGAGGAGACTATTTACATGGCTCAACCAGAAGGGTTCATAGTTCCAAATCAAGAGAAAACAGTTTGCAAGCTTAATAGGTCCATTTATGGGTTGAAAAAAGCGTCTAGATCGTGGAACATTAGATTTGACAGTGCGGTCAAATCGTTTGGCTTTGATCAAAATGTTGATGAGCCTTGTGTTTACAAGAAAATCATCAACAACTCAGTAGCTTTCCTGATATTGTATGTGGATGATATCTTACTCATTAGGAATGATGTAGGATTTCTTACTAACATTAAACAATGGCTAGCCACCCAATTCAAAATGAAAGATTTGGGACAAGTGTAGTATGTTCTAAGGATCCAGATCATTCGGGATCGTAAGAACAAAAGGTTGGCTTTGTCTCAGGCATCGTACATTGATCAAATGTTGATCGGGTACAGGATGAAGGATTCCAAGAGGGGTTTGTTACCCTTCAGGCATGGAATGAAGGAAATCAGAAGCGAGATTTCCATAAGCAGCGGAAGAACGATAATTTCAAATTACAATCATGAATAAACAATGCATTTACAGTCGACTTCAAACAAACGATTATATAATTCAAATGCAGAAATACAGCATGAACAACAAATGAACAATGAAAAAAACTCTATGCACATAACCAGAAGCGTCTCCACGCTCTGTTGCACACCCGCACAAACAATCAGCAACCTCGAACGCTCGATCTACATGACTGCAACACAGCATGAACACTTCGCGCTCGTTCTCAACGATCTCCTTGGTCACGATCTCCTCTGCAACCCGAACGGCATCCACATCACCATGAACGGCCTCCAGAAAACCTCGACGGTATCGAGTTGAGTATGACACCACCAACAAGGCTACCTTGGTATTCTCGGTGTGATAATCCAAAGGGTGGGCTCTGTCCAGATTTGGTATGAGGCAGACAAACAGAGGAAACACCGATCGCGTATACAACTGAGCAAGTGGGAGAAGGTGGAGACCTATCATATAGGTCGATGCCCAATCATTTAGATAAAGCTAAGCGATCGTCTAGAAAAAGCTATGTGATTGTTTAACTCATCGTTTAGCTCGGTCTGTCGCCTACAAATTCTACACGATCGTTTAATTTGGGCAAGCGATTGTCTAGCAAAACTATGTGATCTTTTAGTAAATACTGCACGATTGTTTTGCTCGCCAGCTGTCATTTAGTAAATCCGAATTTACTTGACGACTTCTGTGAGTTTCTTTGCGCGAGAGAGAAAAACTCAAAAAAAATTCAGCGTTTTTTAAAAACACTTTTTTGAAAATAGGAAACCACTTTCCTTTTAAACTCAGGTTACCATGATTCAATTGCCACCCACTAACTTGGTTATTTAAAAAAAAAAATTAATTATCAATAATTAATATTATTATAAACATAAATGATAACCAACTTATCATACTATATTTATAACCTATAGTTTTTAATATTTCATCTCATGAAACATATAAACTATAGTTCTTTTTCTATTCCATTGTACTTAATGTAAATCTCATGTACTTCAATCCTCCACTAGATGTATCTAAACATAAATCGATTATATCATATATAATCAAAAATCGCCTCTTGTCATTTTGAACATTTCAAATCAACACCAAAGAACTGATCCTCAACTGAATCCATTGAGCTACCAAGGGACCTCATGGACCTATAGCTTGAAGCTCTAACGGTACGTGAGTAACAAACTAAACTTCTTTAGTCACGGGATCCACCATCCGTTAATTGCCAGGCACTCCACTAAAGACCGACAGCTGAACTCTCCTTACTATAGATATATTATGTGTCCATCTTAACCAATGAAAAGTACGACAACCTTTCACAGATCGCTCATAAGTACAGTTAGGCCAATAACCGTTATGCCCCTGTAGTTACATCTGTCTTCTTAAGTACCACTGATCCCTCTAATGAACATAAGTCATAGTCTACTATGACTGAGTCTTCTCTTCTAAAGAGAAGTTGTGGCTACTATGTTCAAGCCTGGAATCAGCCTTAAGGAACAATTTCTCTACTTGTCCCTGCTTCAGGGAGGAGTGAATTCCATATTGTGGAGTGAGTTCCAACTCAGATCAGACAAGTCCCCAAAAAAAGTAGGCGATGTTAAGTTGGCAATCTAGCCACTCTCACCCATTACTAATCAAAGGACCGCCCTCAAAGTGGAGTTCCAAAACACTAAGGGATTGAGGTACGCTCGTCACCTATGGTGTTTAGGTGAGGATGTAAGTCTTCTAGTATAAAACGGCGTTTATAATACAGAAGTCTAGTCATCTCGTGGTCAGGTCTTATACAAACTCTTTGGTATAGTACCACCCCGCTCCACGTCTCCACATAAATGTGTTAGGATCTACCATCTGTAGTAAAGTTTCCACACTTGAAATCTCTACAAAAATGGGTTCGTTATTCGTAGTGTCACAGGATCAGGTATCCGAACTTAATCCTATACCTACAAAACCTATTTAGGTGATCACTTAAGACATGATCCACTTGTATATCACATATAACATGCTTAAAGTTCACATAAGATAACCAAAGAGCTTTGGTTTTATTGGATATGAGTAAAATTCTAGAAATTAAATAACACTTATTTCATTATTGAACAATGTGTATCTTTACAAAACAACAAGACACTGGGAGAATTAGAACACCAATCTCAACAATATCCCACTTGTCCTAATAACTCGGGAGACTAATGTACAATAAAAGATAAAATGTACAATATAGAAGAAACTAGGGCCAATACCCATATCATCTCCCACCTTGCCTAGACAAGACGCCACTGTCGCCGCGGACCAGACTCTCCAGGGTGACCACAAACACTTTAAGCCATGAGGCGCTTTGTAAAGGAATCAGCCAACATTGTATCCTGTTAAGGATCAGATTCTTATCTCCATACACCAAGCATGTATGTTCCCCTCGTTCTCTTAAGATAACTTGAGCATCGTCCTAACCGCCGTTCAGTGATTCAAAATCCTGGGATTGGAAATTGATACCAACTGACAATCCCTACTATATGGAGCAAATGTCAGGTCTGGTAACACAACATTGCATACATCAAGCTCTTTCTACATCCCAACCCCACCCCACCGAAAGCATAGGGAATCCGTCTCATTTCCCAACCTCTAGAGGTTGTCTTAGGACATTGAGCCTTAGACAAATGATTCCATGCTATGATAATAAACCCCTCTATGAATCCTGCAATCCTGTACCGATCAACATTTGATCAATTGACGATGCCTGAGACAATGGCAACCTGTTGTTCTTACGATTCCTAAATGATCTAAGAATCCTGAGAACATACTATGTTCCCCAAATCTTTCATTTGGAATTGGTGCCGCTAGCCATTTAATGTAGTTCAAGTAAATACCTACATCATTCCAATGAGTAGATATCATCTAACATACAGAACAGGAAAAAGCTACTGAGCTGTTGAATGATTCTTCTTGTAAACACAAAAGGCCTCATCAACATTGTTCGGTCAAAAGCCAATGATTTGACGCATGTGTCAAAATTAGATGTTCCAGATCGTAGAGCTTGTTTTCACACCATAAATGAGATCCTATTAAGCTTGCAAACTTGTTTTCTTTTGATTCTGAACTATGAACCCTTCTGCGTTAGCTCATAAATGTCTCCTCAAGATTACATTAAAAGGCAGTTTTGACATTCCATTTGTGATATTTCAAATCATAAAATGTGGTTATGGACAGGATAATACTGATAGACTTCAGCATGACAAAGGTGAGAAAGTTTCCTCATAAGTCCATCCCTCAACCTAGGTATAACCCTTTGCCACATCTGCCTTAAGGTTTGCACCTTTCCATCTAGATATATCTCTTTCGCTTCAAAGTCCTCTTTTACACTCAATAGGTCTTTACCCATCAGGTGGATCAACAAGCCTCCCAAACGTATTGAAGTGCATGACTTCATTTTCGGGTTCAGTGGCCTTAATACCCATTCATCTTTGTCAACATCTCCATTGCTTTTCTTAAAAGACAACGGATCCTCTGACCCCATCAATTCGTAATGACGTTTTGGGCCCTTCAGTCAACCATGTAGCGGTTTGGTAGTTCATAACCCTCCCATTACATCGAGGGCAATCTCAAACTCTTGAGCTGTTAACTTAGAACGTTCCGAACTCAACAAACTCTTGTTTTGATTGTCGGCCTGTTCACAACTCTTGTTGAATTTTAGCAACTCTCAAGTCTCATTAGAGATCTCACGTAAAACAAGCTTAACTTCGTGACTATGATCCCTCATGTGGTCTTCTTCACAAAAGATGGCATAGTGGAAACAAACACTTTGTTCTCAACTCAGATCATTAGAAGTTCCTTTCTCCTCATTTCCTTGAGTTAGCTACAAAGAGGCAAAACCTTTGAACGCGGTTCCACTTCTTTGGGTTAGTGCCTAGCACATGTGATGGGTAGCCCAAATCTTGAAGTGGCATAAAACTACCCTTTATGGCCTCTCCACAACTGCAAGGTGTTTCAGAAACAGTTCTTTTTGAGTGAACGTTGGTTCAGGATATAACATGCAAGTCTGGCACTACATAACCCCAAAACGAGTCTGGAAAGAATGAAGCCATAACTCATCATAGACCAACATGTCCTAACAAGGTTTTATTTCTCCTTTCAGATACACCATTCTGCTAAGGTAGTACCAGGGGCCGAGAAGTTGGGAAATCAATCCCATGTTCTATCAATATAGTTCTGGAATTGTTGGTCTATTATCTCCACCAACGATCAGATCATAGTGTTTTTATCTTTCTTCTTAACAAAGTTTTCAAATTCAAACCTTAATACTCCTTGAACTTGTCATAGGGCTTCCAGACTTACGTTGCATTAGGAAGAGATACCGCAAACCTTGAATAATCATCTATAAAAGAGATGGAAAAATTCATACCCACCTTGACTCAAACATTGCATCGACCACAAGGTCTAAATGTAATAATTCCTAGGCTTTTCTAGGCTTCCTTGGCTCTATAAACCTTTTCCCAGTAAAGAGGTCATTTTTGGTCCATCCTTGCCTTCGATGACATGATTCACATACCGGCAAGGAGTATTTCTAAATCTTTAGAAGTCCACTTTTCAACAAACTTCTCAATCCTATTGAGGTTTGATGTGACCTCCTAAAGATTGCCAAAAGATAGGCAATTTTCCTTTGGAGAAACTTTGGTCTTTTTAGCTGTTTGTTCCGTACTGAACATTTCAGTTTGTTAAACAAAGGGTTTTATGACTATGGCCTTAGTAACATAAAGTTTATTTCCATTGAACCATAACCAAATCTTCCATTACCATTCTTGAAAATAAATACTTTTAAATTCTCAGAAAAGGAGATGGTATAGCCTTATTCATTGAGACAAGAAACCGAGAAGTTAAGTTTCCTCTTAAAATATTGAGGAACTACCAAAAACATTTATCAGTAACAGATAAGTTTCTTGTCAACAAATAACTTCAGCCTGCCTACAGTACATTCTGAAACAACCTCACCAAAATACCGACTCTGAAGAGTCGTCTCCTCTCTATGGCAACGTTTGCCAGGAACTGAATCCTTGGTAAGAGAAACTGACATGATTTGGTAGCACCTGATCAAGGATCCAGCAGAATCATCATTCTCTACAGACATGTCCTCATAGATCAATAAATTATATCCTACTTTTCTTGTCTCCTCTTTTGGGAGAGTATGGGATAGAGGTCGTTTGCCACAAATTCATTTCATACGATCTTTCCAACTGTAAGTAAATGATCAATTTTGTAAAAACTTAGAACGGAAATACTACGAGTTGCTAAAAAGAAAAACACATTGACCTACGTTAGGTTTTAAGGCAAATACCCGTTGTAAAACGAAACCACATCCAATAAGGTTTTTAGCAAAACTAAACATGAACCCCGTTTGACATCTAGTTTCGCAATGAATGCTTCAAAAGGTTTAAGAATCAAAAGCCACCAAAGGGAGGTCAGTTTATCGCTCCTCCTGAATTGAGAAGTTCTCAACCGGTCATTAATACCAGACACTCTTGTTCCATACGACAAGCCATCATTTGAATTGGCCAAGAGATCATTAACTTACTTTAACAATCTCCCGTAAGTGTGAACTTGCCATGTTTAAGCCCTAGAGGTCCGTCCCAAAAAGACCAAATCTGAAGGGAAAAAATCTGATTGGGGGAAAAACCTAAAAGCGACGCCTAATCCATTTCTGGAAATTCCACCTTGATATTGACCAATACCCAAACTATCCGAAGGGTGGCGCTCCAAGGCGAAATACGAGGGGTACAGAATGAATATCACGGTGTGACACCAATGCAGAGACCATAGGATGTGTTGATACACACTCATTCACGCCACTTTAACTATAAATACTTGCTCCGTTCCCTTGATATTGACTCATGCAAACACCATCCGAAGAGGGATGCATCTGGCTCTCGAGGCCAAGCATGAATTCTCAAACGTGAATATAAGAGAAATGTGATGGAAATCATAGGCATTATCTGATATGCATCTTCCTCCCACTGATTGTTATTATAACCTAGGGGTTTAGCTTACTTAGAAAAAACACGGCTAAGGATTTTAACTAATTTGACTTTTAGGTTTTCCCAAAGAGTAACTTTTACCTTGGTATAATTGACAACTTTTTTATCAATCAATCCATTAAACTTTTTAACAGAATCTTGACCAAAAATGTCCGGCATGCTGTTTCAATAATCTAATCTAATTCATCTTTCAGGTAGGTTTCCCAGGTAGGGTTTGTTACGTTTTCCGTCAACTTAAGACCCCAGCTAGCCAGAACCCACCTTGGACAAAAAGGTTCCCTTATAGATAGGTTTTACAACAAATTTAATCTTTTATTTCAACGCAATTTAATCCTATTAAACCGATTTTAAAAAGAATTAATTAGGTTACTCCAACTCTTTAAAGAACAATTGACTTAGGTTATATTCAATCAATTTTAAAACCCTTTTTAAAAAACTTGAGTTCACCCTAAGTCCGCATGCAACTCTGAATTATTGATTTTAAGGTCTTAATTTTCTTTATAACACTTATAAACAAAAAACAACCAAATGCTAAGCCTATACACATTGCAAGGCAACATAAGCGATTATAAAAGCCTAAGTGTCATGCTCAATGCATTGTCCATTCATTGCTACTTCTTTTATATAACACTTTACAAAACGGCAATGAAACAAGCAAGACATGCTTTCCATTCACCCCTGTAGACTATAACATTTATATAAAAGGATGATGCATGAAATACTTCTACTGGCATCAAAATATAATCCTTAATATTTCATGATGCATGTGCATGCTTACAAGTAATTTTTCTGAATATTTATAACATTTATAATACATGATGGTATGAATAATTGCAACAACCTAAGGTGGAGTTTTCTAAACTATATGATCAACACTTTGACTATAAGCAACTAATACATCACATGTAAGCAATAAAAGTTGATGAATCGGGTGAAAATGGGCCTTAAAAACACAAAAGGAAAGCTAAACTATTAACAAAAACAAGGAGTCTCCGGTTCAAACAGGCGATGGGTCTTGAACCCTCGGGCAAAGCATCGTTTCTCCAACGCATCCATCGTGTAACTAAAGCAACCGCACGATCGTACTTATACGATAAACAAACACTTCGTTCCTATCGCGTACAGCGCTCAGCCAAGAGTTAAACGATCGTGTTAGCATTTACTATACGATCGTCCTAGAAAAATCCAAAAAAATCGTTTAGTTATTAACTACAAACGATCGTGTACCTTTACTAAGCTGATGAAGCCTGAAGTACACAAATCGCTTAGCGTCAACTCCGCACAACGCCACTCTTTCGTGATCGTCTAAGCGACTAGATGTCGCCGAAGCCCATCCGCCTAAGCGATCGCTTAGCTTAGCGCTCTGTATTACATACGTGCAATTCGCAAAGGTAGTAACTAAAGCAATGAAAGCTTGCTAAACTACACGATCGTCTAGCGTGCGCCTTCTACTAAACGACGAGCATTCGCAATGCCTCCCACTAATGAAT
>NC_052357.1:18775215-18780802 GCF_009727055.1 Benincasa hispida | reverse complement strand
AAACTCTTTGTATAGGACACCCCCGCTCCACGTCTCCACATAAATGGTTAGGATCTACCATCTGTAGTAGTTTACAACACTTGAAAATCTCTACAAAATGGGTCGTATTCGTAGTGTCACCAGGATCAGGTATCCGAACTTAATCCTTATACTACAAACCTATTTAGGTGATCACTTAAGACATGATCCACTTGTATATCACATATACATGCTTAAGTTCACATAAGATAACCAAAGAGCTTTGTTTATTGGATATGAGTAAATTCTAGAATTAAATAACACTTATTTCATTCATTGAACAATGTGTATCTTTACAAAACAACAAGACACTGGGAGAATTAGGACACCAATCTCAACAATATCCCACTTGTCCTAATAACTCGGGAGACTAATGTACAATAAAAGATAAAATGTACAATATAGAATAAACTAGGGCATACCCCAATATCATCTCCCACTTGCCTTAGACAAGACGCCACATGTCCCGCGGACCCAGACTCTCCAGGTGACCCACAAACACTTTAGCCATGAGGGCCTTTGTAAAGGAATCAGCAACATTGTATCCTGTAAGGATCAGATTCTTATCTCCATACACAAGCATGTAGTCCCTCGTTCTCTGAAGATACTTGAGCATCGTCTTAACCGCCGTTCAGTGATCAAATCCTGGATTGGATTGATACCAACTGACAATCCCTACTATATAGCAAATGTCAGGTCTGGTACACAACATGCATACATCAAGCTTTCTACAGCAGAAGCATAGGGAATCCGTCTCATTTCCTCAACCTCTAGAGGTGTCTTAGGACATTGAGCCTTAGACAGAATGATTCCATGCCTGAAGGATAATAAACCCCTATTGGAATCCTGCATCCTGTACCTAATCAACATTTGATCAATGTAGGATGCCTGAGACAGGGCTAACCGTTTGTTCTTGCGATCCTGAATGATCTAGATCCCGAGAACATACTGTGACTCACCCAAATCTTTCATTTGGAACTGGGCAGCTAGCCAACTCTTAATGTCAATCAAATACCCTACATCATTCCCAATGAGTAGGATATCATCTACATACAGAACCAGGAAAGCTACTGAGCTGTTGATGATCTTCTTGTAAACACAAGGCTCATCAACGTTCTGGTCAAAGCCAAATGACTTGACAGCAGTGTCAAATTTGATGTTCCAAGATCTAAATGCTTGTTTCAACCTATAAATGGACCTATTAAGCTTGCAAACTCTTTGCTTTTGATCTGGAACTATGAACCCCTCTGGTTGAGTCATATAGATGGTCTCCTCAAGATTACCATTAAGAAAGGCAGTTTTGACATCCATTTGTCATATTTCATAATCATAAAATGTGGTTATGGACAGGATAATACTGATAGACTTCAGCATGACAACAGGTGAGAAAGTTTCCTCATAGTCAACTCCCTCAACCTAGGTATAACCCTTTGCCACAAGTCTAGCCTTAAAGGTTTGCACCTTTCCATCTAGTATATCTCTTTCGCTTAAAGATCCTCTTACACTCAATAGGTCTTACCCCATCAGGTGGATCAACAAGCTCCCAAACGTTATTGAAGTGCATAGACTTCATTTTCGGGTTCATGGCCTTAACCCATTCATCTTTGTCAACATCCTCCATTGCTTTCTTAAAAGACAACGGATCCTCGACCCCATCATTCGTAATGACGTTTTGGGCTTCAGTCAAACCCATGTAGCGGTTTGGTAGGTTCATAACCCTCCCATTACATCGAGGCAATCTCAACTCTTGAGCTGGTTAACTAGACGTTCCGAACTCAACAACTCTTGTTGATCTGTCGGCCTGTTCAACAACTCTTGTTGAATCTTTAGCACTCTCAGTCTCATTAGAGATCTCACGTAAAACAAGCTTACTTCGTGACTTATGATCCCTCATGTGGTCTTCTTCCAAGAAGATGGCATAGTGGAAACAAACACTTTGTTCTCACTCAGATCATAGAAGTATCCTTCTCTCATTTCCTTGAGGTAGCCTACAAAGAGGCAAACCTTTGAACGCGGTTCCAACTTCTTTGGGTTAGTTGCTAGCACATGTGATGGGTAGCCCCAAATCTTGAAGTGGCATAAACTACCTTTATGGCCTCTCCACAACTCAAAAGGTGTTTCAGAAACACTTTTTGAGTGAACGTTGTTCAGGATATAACATGCAGTCTGCACTACATAACCCCAAAACGAGTCTGGAAGATGAGCATAACTCATCATAGACCAAAACATGTCCAACAAGGTTTTATTTCTCCTTTCAGATACACCATTCTGCTAAGGTGTACCAGGGGCCGAGAGTTGGGATGCAATCCCATGTTCTATCATATAGTTCTGGAATTGTTGGTCTATATACTCTCCACCACGATCAGATCATAGTGTTTTTATCTTCTTACTTAACAAGTTTTCAAATTCAACCTTATACTCCTTGAACTTGTCAAGGGCTCCAGACTTACGTTGCATTAGGAAGAGATACCCAAACCTTGAATAATCATCTATAAAAGAGATGAAAAATTCATACCCACCTTGAGCTCTAACATTCATCGGACCACAAAGGTCTAAATGTATAATCTCCTAGGCTTTCTAGGCTTCCTTGGCTCTATAACCTTTTCCAGTAAAAGGTCATTTGGTCATCTTGCCTTCGAGACATGATTCACATACCGGCAAGGAGTATTCTTCTAAACTCTTTAGAAGTCCACTTTTCACCAACTTCTCAATCCTATTGAGGTTGATGTGACCTCCTAAGATGCCAAAGATAGGCATTTTCCTTTGGAGAAACCTTTGGTCTTTTAGCTGTTGTTTCCGTACTGAACATTTCAGTGTTAAACAAGGGTTTTATGACTAATGGCCTTAGTACATATAAGTTATTTTCCATTGAACCATAACCAATCTCCATTCCATTCTTGAAAATAAATACTTTATTCTCAGAAAAGGAGATGGTATAGCCTTATTCATTGAGACAAGAAACCGAGATTAAGTTCCTCTTAATATGAGGAACTACAAAAACATTATCCAGTAACAGATAACGTTTCTTGTCAACAAATAACTTCAGCCTGCCTACAGTAACAGCTGAAACAACCTCACCAATACCGACTCGAAGAGTCGTCTCTCTCTATGGCAACGTTTGCCAGGAACTGAATCCTTGGTAAGAGAAACTGACATGATTGGTAGCACCTGAATCAAGGATCCAGGCAGAATCATCATTCTCTACCAGACATGTCTCCAAGATCAATAAATTATATCTACTTTCTTGTCTCCTCTTTTGGAGAGTAGTGGGATAGAGGTCGTTTGCCACAAAATTCATTTCATACGATTCTTTCCACTGTAAGTAATCGATCATTTGTAAAAACTTTAAACGGAAATACTAACGAGTTGCTAAAAAGAAAAACACATTGACCTACGTTAGGTTTTAAGCAAATACCCGTTGTAAAACGAAACCACATCCAATAAGGTTTTAGCAAAACTAACATGAACCCCGTTTGACATCTAGTTTCGCAATGATGCTTCAAAGGTTTAAGACAAAAGCCACCAAAGGGAGGTCAGTTATCCCTCCTCTGAATTGAGAAGTTCTCAACCAGTCATTAATACCAGAACAACTCTTGTTCCTATAACGACAAGCCATCATTGATTTGGCCAAGAGATCATTAACTTACTTAACAATCTCCCGTAAGTGTGACTTGCCATTTTAAGCCCTAGAGGTCCGTCCCAAAAGACCAATCTGAAGGGAAAAAAATCTGATTGGGGGAAAACCTAAAGCGACCCTATCCATTTCTGGAATTCACCTTGATATTGACCAACTGCACCAAACTCATCCGAAGGGTGGCGCTCCAAAGGCGATACGAGGGCGTACAGAATGATCTCACGGTGTGAACCAATGACAGAGACCATAGGATGTGTTGATACACACTCTTCACCCACTTACTATAAATACTCTCTCCGTTCACCTTGATATTGACTCATGCAAACACCATCCGAAGAGGGATGCATCTTGGGCATCTCGAGGCCAAGCATGAATCTCACAACGTGAATATACAAGGAGAAATGTGAATGGAATCATAGCATATCTGATATGCCTCTTCCTCCCACTGATTGTTATATAACCTAGGGTTTAGCTTACTTAGAAAAAACACGGCTAAGGATTTTAACTAATTGACTTTTAGGTTTTCCCAAGAGTAACTTTTACCTTGGATAATTGAACAACTTTTTTATCATCATCCATTAAACTTTTTAACAGAATCTTTGACCAAAATGTCGCATGCTTGTTCAAAATCTATCTAATTCATCTTTCCAGGTAGGTTCCCAGGTAGGGTTGTTACGTTTCCGTCAACTTAAGAACCCCAGCCTAGCCAGAACCCACCTTGGACAAAAGGTCCCTTATAGATAGGTTTACAACAAATTTAATCTTTTATTTCAACCAATTTAATCCTATTAAACCGATTTTAAAAGATTAATCTAGGTTACTCAACTCTTTAGAACAATTTGACTTAGGTATATTCAATCCAATTTTAAAACCCTTTTAAAAAACTTGAGTTCACCCTAAGTCCGCATGCAACTCTGAATTATTGATTTTAGGTCTAATTTTCTTTATAACACTTATAAACAAAAACAACCACAATGCTAACCTAACACATGCAAGGCATTCATAACGATTATAAACAGCCTAAGTGTCATGCTCAATGCATTGTCCATTCATTGCTACTTCTTTTATATAACACTTATACAAAACGGCAATGAAACAAGCAAGACATGCTTTCCATTCACCCCTGTAGACTATAACATTTATATAAAAGGATGATGCATGAAATACTTCTACTGGCATCAAAATATAATCCTTAATATTTCATGATGCATGTGCATGCTTACAAGTAATTTTTCTGAATATTTATAACATTTATAATACATGATGGTATGAATAATTGCAACAACCTAAGGTGGAGTTTTCTAAACTATATGATCAACACTTTGACTATAAGCAACTAATACATCACATGTAAGCAATAAAAGTTGATGAATCGGGTGAAAATGGGCCTTAAAAACACAAAAGGAAAGCTAAACTATTAACAAAAACAAGGAGTCTCCGGTTCAAACAGGCGATGGGTCTTGAACCCTCGGGCAAAGCATCGTTTCTCCAACGCATCCATCGTGTAACTAAAGCAACCGCACGATCGTACTTATACGATAAACAAACACTTCGTTCCTATCGCGTACAGCGCTCAGCCAAGAGTTAAACGATCGTGTTAGCATTTACTATACGATCGTCCTAGAAAAATCCAAAAAAATCGTTTAGTTATTAACTACAAACGATCGTGTACCTTTACTAAGCTGATGAAGCCTGAAGTACACAAATCGCTTAGCGTCAACTCCGCACAACGCCACTCTTTCGTGATCGTCTAAGCGACTAGATGTCGCCGAAGCCCATCCGCCTAAGCGATCGCTTAGCTTAGCGCTCTGTATTACATACGTGCAATTCGCAAAGGTAGTAACTAAAGCAATGAAAGCTTGCTAAACTACACGATCGTCTAGCGTGCGCCTTCTACTAAACGACGAGCATTCGCAATGCCTCCCACTAATGAAT
>NC_052357.1:18681952-18775115 GCF_009727055.1 Benincasa hispida | reverse complement strand
CTTTTGAAGAAAAGATAGACACAGGGAAGGAGGATTGCCAAAGGGCGTTTGACAAAGTGAAGAAATATCTATTCAATCCTCCCATCCTGGTATCGTCTCTATGTTTGTTCCAAAGATGAGCATATCATTAACATACAAACATTTAATCACGCACTCAGCTTCAAATAATTTTGAATAAACACATGTATCTAAGGAGTTTACCTTAAACCCATTGTTTATCAAAGTATCATTGAATTTTTCACACCATTGTCTGGGAGTTTGTTTAAGACCGTAAAAAGATTTTTTTTAGTTTACATACTTTGTTTTCCTAACCGGCTACTGTAAAGCCTTCAGGTTGTACCATATAGATTTCTTCTTCTAGGTCACCATTGAAGAATGTTGTTTTTACTTCCATTTCTTGAATTAGAAGTCCATGGATAACAGCTAGTGCAATTGAGACTCTAACAGTAGCTATTTTTGTTATAGGGGAATACGTTTACTTTGTTTTTGTGTATACTCTACTACTACCCATCTATCCTTATATATTTCAATTGAACCATTTGGTCTCATTTTCCTTTTGAAAATCCACTTACACTTAATAGGTTTGTTTTCTTTTGGAAGATCTACTAAGTTCTAAGTTTGATTCATGATTAGAGAATCCAGTTCACTCTTAACAGCTTCCTTCCATAAGTTAAAGTCTACAGAACTTAAGGCTTCTTGGTAAGTTTTAGGATCTCCATCTATTAGATACATATATGCAAATTGATAATATATATCATTTAATCCCTTAACTAAAAAGGTAGTTAAAAGAACCAAGACCAAAATTTTTCTCAGTTCTCTATCTCTTACTTCTTCTAGGTTCTATATCATGCATTTTATCTGTGGTGTTAACATCTACAATGTCATACATACTACTAGAAGCTATATTATTTCTTGTTTCATGCATACTATTAGACAAGGAAGGCATGGAAATAGAATCATTCTCACAATTAGTCATTCTAATAGATTCAATGTTTCCCTTTTTCAATGGAAAAACATGCTAAAAGAATTAGCATCCCTATGATTCACATATGAATCTATCATTCAAGCACATAAATTTGTATGCAGCACTATTTTGTGCATAACCAATAAACATACAATCAAAATTTTTAGGTCTTACCGTAGGTTTCTTGAATGCAAGATATGGTACTTTAGCCAAACATCCTTACACCCTGTAAAAGAGATTAGGTGCATATCCTTTTCATAGTTTGTAGGGTGTCTTATCTAGTTTCTTGTGAGGTACTCTGTTAAGAACAAAAAAGCCAGAAAGTACAACTTCCCCCCATATGTTATCAGACAATCCAGAACTTAACAACATAGTATTCATCATCTTCTTAAGAGGTTTATTTTTACGTTTTGCTATATCATTTTGTTGTGGTGAATAAGGTGCAGTAAATTCATGAATAATGCCATTTGATTCAAGAAATTCTTTAAGTGTATTATCACTGTGTTCACAACATCTATATGATCTTAACCTTTTAATCTTCTTATCTAATCAATTCTTTACTTCAGCTTTATATTTAAAAAACATACTACTAGCTTCATCTCTTGTCTTTAAAAGATAGATTTCAGTATATCTAGAAAAATCATCAAACAAAAGAAACGTAGTAACTTTTTCCACCTCTGCTTATGGTGTTTTTGAAATCAGCTAAATCAGAGTGAATCAGATCTAGAAATTATGTACTTCTAGATGTGACAGGTTTAAAAGGTTTCTTGATAAACGTTGTTTCTACACAAATAGGACATTTACTAGTTTCATGTATTTCAGACGCATTCTTCAATTTTAAAACCTTAAGTTTCTTAACTGATGCAATATTCACATGATTTAGTCTACCATGCCACATATCAAGAGACTCAACTATGCAAGCAGAATTAGAAGCACTTACATTCATCATATTTGTAACAGGGATAGTATTCAGTACAAAAAGACTATCAACAAGATATCCTTTACCAACAAAAGCTCCATTTTTTGTGAGGACAACCTTGTCAGCTTCTAGGACAACTTTAAGCCCAGCTCGATTCAACAGACTCTCAAACACCAAGTTCCTACGTAAGTAAGGTACATACAATACATTACTTAAGGATAAAGTTTTTCCAGAGGTTAATTTTAAAAGAACCTTCCCTTTTCCAAGCACTCATATTTTGGTCGAGTTACCCATGAACATACATTCTCCATCAGTAGTGTCCTCATATTCATGGAAGAGCTCTCAATTTGAACATAAATGTCTTGAAGCTCCGATGTCAAGTATCTAGTCAATTTTGTTTTCCACCAGGTTTGCTTCCACAACAGTGGCAATTACATCACCTTATTTAGTAAGATTAGCTTGTGGTGTGGGTTGTTAATTTGGCCTTCCTTTCCTTTGTCCGCATATAGGATTTGTGCCCAGGTTTCCTGCAGACATAGTAAATCAATTTTTTCTTTTCAATCTTCCCACCAGCAATTTTGTGACATCCATTCTTCTAAGAAGAATTATTCTTTCCAAATTGCTTCTCATGATTTGGACCTATCTTTGTTAATAGCAGAAGATTCATCCAAGTTGGCATTAATAGAATTTAGATTTCTAGAAATTAGCTTAATAACCTATTGGCTTATTCCATGTGCATGTGATTAATCAGCTCCTAAAATGCATATCCTTCTTTTTGTGTTTCAAAAGATTTCTGTAGTCACTCTAGGATGGGGGAAATTTCTCAAGTAATATATTTGCTTGGAGAACCTCACATATTTTCGTGCCCTCGGCCAGAATGTTGGCCATCAAATTTTCATATTCATGTATCTACTCCATTATTAGTTTTTCGTCCGTCATTTGAAATTGTAGCCATTTACCAACAACATACTTTTTGCAACCAACATCATCTCCTCCATATCGGGACTCTAACGTACTCTAAATTACCCTTGCTAACTTTTGGACCACGAAAAAATCGAACATCAAATCTGTCATATGTTCGGCAAATGGCCACAGACTGTTTTATTATCTTTCTCGTACTTATCAGCATCAATCGCGAAGGACTACTTTGATTGATTCGAAACATCAAGAGGTTGTTTGGAGGATTCTGAATTAGAGACAGTGGTCACCTTCTTGGTATCAGAAGGCACTTATGTGGTGAGGATGTAATCAATCTCCAACTACTCGAAGAAGATTAATAATTTCTGAGACCAGCAGCGATAATTTGCTCCGTTTAGTGGTTCGAGCTTGGACAAATCGGGGAGAACCTTACCATTCTTGATCGACATATGGATAATTTCTTTCAGATTGTTAGAATAGATGTCACGAAAGGTAGTTGCGCTATGGAGAAACCACTGCTCTGAAAGCAATTATGACGCGACCTCGGTGCTAATCGATATGCCATTAAAGGACTGTGAGGTCTGATACGGAAACGAGATTGTTCTCAATTTCAATTTCACAAAAAATTAAATCACAGAGAAACATAGTTATGTATTATACATAATTTCATGCATCTAAAAGAGGAATTAAGGGTAGAAATAACACTTACCCTTGAAGAACCAATTCTTCACAAATTCCTCCTTGATCTGGTCACGAACACTTCAAATCTCCTCGAACAAAAAATACAATAATCCCAAAGTGGACACCACCACAAGTGCGCCTCCTGTATTCTCCTTAGGGGTTGGGAATTAACAGGAGTTGTAGGCTCTGATAATTTTTTGGAGAGGGAGTGATGGAACGAACACATGCGCAACGGAAGAAAAAAAACGAATATAAAATACTCTAATTAGGTTAATTACAAAGATAAGCATGCAAAAGAAACAAATAAAAAGGGAAAAGAATACAACCTTTGTAGACTTTGAATCTTCTGCAAGTTAACTTCAATCTTCTCACAAACGATTCGTAGACCACCATGAGAGTCTTCTCGACTATTCTCCAGCCTTAGAATGGGATGGTAGGATCTAGAGAGTGACTAATTTGGAGAGGAAAAAGCTAAGACTTTGAGAGAAAATTGCAATGAGATTATCACATAATCTCATCCAATTCCGCTATGGCCAAGAGTTCTAAACAAACAAGAAACTCTTTCTTTTAAAGGCCATTAAATGCAAAATATGCAACTTTGAGTTTGATGAGAATTTGACACTAAAAATCCACTAACTCAAAGTGGGATTTAGTGGGACAAGTGTCTTCAAATGAAGACAATACTTAGCCATGCAAAAGTTGACATTTCTCACTCACAAATGTTGGATCTATCCACTAACTTGATCAAAGTTTGACTCTCAAAGTCCAAAGTTAAAAAATTTGACTTTTTGACTTTCAAAGATAAAAAATCAACAATTTGACTTTCACTACATTTTTTGACCTGGTCAATAATTTGCTTTTTAATGCAATTTTGACCAAATCCATTTAATTTCAAAATTAATTCTAATAATCAATTTTGAAATTAAATTAATATTAAATAATTAATTAAAAAATTAATTAATTTAATTTAATATTAAATCCAACAATAATCTCAATGAATATGAATCTCTATTCATAATCTTGATATTTAAATCTTATTTAAATATCTCTTATTTTCTCTCTCTTTATATTTAATTCACAATTAAACATTAGGTTAAATATATCGTATATATTTAACGTGTTACTCCAAAATTCGAATTTGAACACTTCAAATTCGTTCGTCACACTGTTCTAAAGTTTAGCCCGATATGAGCTAATAGGGGGACCTCATGGACTTACAGATCATGTGCTTCAACAATCCGCAATTAACCGGCTAAACTCTTTAACCTAATTAACCACCATTCGTTAACTACCCTGCCACTCCACTAAAGCCCAGTAGTTGCACTCCCCCCACTGTAGATATATTATGTCCACTCAGTATAACCATGATTAGTAAGTTAACCATTCACAGGTTGTTCATAATAACGGCTGGGTCAAAGCTGTTTTACCCCTAAGATTACATCTTGCTCCTTAAGTCCCACCGATCTTCTATTGAAAAATTGGTTTGTGATCCAATCACTAAATCGAGTTCCTCTCGGGCCAATGAGATGGTGGGGCCTCTTGTTCAAGACCTAAAGTCAGCACTTAAGGAAACAACCTCTCTACTATCTCTAAAAGCAAGTAAGAGTGAATTCCGTCTTACACCCTATGTACCCAACTATCTACCTGATCTTATCCTTGAAATGGGAGGCTTATTGAGTCGGCGTTGTTAAGTCAATCCTCACCCATGCAAATCTAAGGATAATCGTGAATAAACAGAAGTTCATAGTTAGCTCAGGATTAAGGTTAAGTTACCTAGGTTGTCATTTTGAAATAGTCAGTCTTAAACAATAAACAACGTTATAAAGTAATAGTGACTTAATTCTTGGTCCGATCTTATGTAAACTCATTGCATAGGACGCTTCTACTTCTCATGTCAATACATGAACGAATCAGGATCACTTCGTCGGTAGCACTTTACAACAAATTATAACAATTACAAAGTGGGCCGCATTCGATAGTATTACCGTAATAAGGTACCCAACCTTATTCATATATTATAGATCGTTTTGGCTATTTACTGAACTTGATCTACTCTTATGTCTCCACATAAAGTACATGTATTCAAATAATAGCCATGGATTTTTAGTTTATTGGTTTTAGACTTTACAAGTGCAATTCACATATTCAACAATATTTCGACAATAACATCTTTATTGATAATAGAATATGTTTAATATTACAAACTATGAGTTTTAGGATATACAACCCAATAGAGAGAAGATTTAAGAGGAAGATAATTCTGTTTGAGGGAATACTTCAGGGAAAATCACACAGACCTCTATGTGATATCTTCTATGAAGAAAATAAAGAACGTAAAACCAAAACCTCTCACTACCACAACTTTTTTTAAAGAATTAAGGGGAGGGAAGTTGTAACTCCTTCCTTTTATTTTAAAACTCAATTTAAATTAATTTAATTATTAAATTATATATATATATATATATAACTATATGTTATATCAAATATAACACATAGTCTATAGTTACATTATATCGAGTATAATATAATCTATAGTTTTAAAACTTTAAATAATTCATGGAATTTTATATAAATCAAATTTATATCAAATTTAATTATATGAATCTTATCCATACAATTAGTATTTGAATCATATTCAAATATTTAATTTCTATCAAAATAAACTTTATATTATAATATATCAAATACATTATAGTAATTATATCACATATAATTAATTTAAAGTAATTATATCATATATAATTGATCCCTCAAATAATTTGAACAATTCAAATTAATCCATAATTAATTCTCAATAATCCCTGTTGAGCTACAAAGGGAACTTTATGGACCTGTAGATTGAAATTCCAATGGTACTTGAATAATTAATTAAATTTCTTTAATTACATTACTCAACATCAATTAACTATCGGCCACTCCACTAAAGATCGATAGTTGCACTTTTCACACTACAGATATATTTCTGTGTCCATTGGATATAACCAGTCAACAGCGCGATGACTTTTCATAAATTGCTCGTAAGTATAGCTGGGCCAAAATTACCATTTTGCCCCTAGAGTTATATCTAACTCTTTAAGTACCACTTATCCCTCTAATGAATAATAAGTCATAGTCCAACTATGACCAAACCCCTCTCGAGCCAATAGAGGGTGTGGTGCCACATTGTTCAAGCCCCAGAATCAGTCCTTAAGTAAGCAATTTATCTACTTACCCCAACATTATAGAATGAGTAAATTCTGTCTTGTGTAGCTGTGTTCCCAACTCCCCAATTAAACGAATTTCCAAAATGGTAAACATATTGAGTCAGAGATCTGGCCACTATCACCCATACAAATCAAAAGACCGCCTTCATAGGCAAGAGTTCACAACTCACTCAAGATTCAGGTCATGTCACCTATGGTCATCCTGGTGAAATGTAATTCTCTATTATTAACCGCGTTATATAATTAGACTATTCACTTCGTGATCTGGTCTTATACAAACTCTTTTGTATAGAACACCCCCACTCACATGTCTTTACATGAATGATCAGGGTTAGATCATTTGTAGAACTTTACAACAATTGTAACATCTACAAAACGGGTTGTATTCGTAGTGTCACCAGGATAAGGTAACCAACCTTATCCATTTACTATAGACCATTTAGGTTATCATTTAAACATGATCCACCTGTATGTCTCTACATACATGTTTAAGCTACAGAAGATAACATTGGATGTTAGTTTATTAGTTTTGTGGGTTAATACTACTAAATATCAAATAAAATACCTCAGAATTTATTAAATAGATAAATAAATTATTTTTACTTTACAATTACAAACTATAGGACCCACAAGATTCAGGGTATCAACCAACAATCTCTCATTTATCCCAAAGTTGGTGGGGTGTACATCATAAAAGTCATACTAATACAAAAGTACACAAAACAAGAAACCGGGGCATATAATGCGCCCAGTACAAAATCTCCCACTTGCCCTAGACTAGATGTGGCATATTCCATAAACTCATACTCTACATGTGACCCTCAAACACCTTAGCCGTGAGAGCCTTTATAAATAGATCGACAACATTGTGTGCCGAAGTTATCTACATGACGATCACCTCCTCTTGATACACAATCTCTCGAATGAGATGATAATTTTACTCTATGTGCTTCCCGCGTTTGTGACTCCTAAGCTATCGGAAATTAGCCACAACACCACTATTATCACAATAAAGAGTGATGGGCTTAGACATATTTGGAACCACTTCTAGATCAGTCAGGAATTTTATGAGCCATGCAACTTCCTTAGCAGTTTCACAGGCTGCTACATATTCAGCCTCCATAGTGAAGTCAGCAACACACCCTTACTTGGTGCTCCTCCAGACTACTGCCCATCTGTTAAGAGTGAACATTGATCCTGATGTGAATTTCCTAAAACCCTTATCGGTATGAAAATCAGAGTCTGCATATCCTATAAGGATCAGATCCTTAGAACCATACACGAGCATGTAGTCTTTCGATCTCCAACAGCGGTCCAGTGATCAAATCCTGGATTACATTGATATCTACTGACTATCCCCACCGCGTAGTAGATGTCAAGTCTAGTATCTAACATCACATACATCAGGTTACCAACAGTCGAAGCATAGGGGATCTGTCTCATTTCCTCAACTTCTTGAGGTATCTTAGGACATTGTTCCTTAGACAAAATAACTCCATGCCCGAAAGGGAGCAAGCCTCTCTTGAAGTTCTGCATCAAAAATTTGACAAGCATCTTTTTAATGTACGATGCCTAAGATAAGGTCAACATTTTGTTCTTTTGATCTCTAAAGATCTAAATGCCCAAAACAAACTGTGTCTCTCTCAAATCTTTCATTTGGAATTAGGTCACTAGTCAATTTTTAGTTTCAGTCAGTAGACCTATATCGTTCCCAATGAGTAGGATATCGTCTACATATAACACAAGAAAAGCTACTAAACTGTTGATGATTCTCTTGTAAACAGAAGGTTCGTCAACATTCTAATTAAAGCCATAAGATTTTATCACAGTATCAAATCTTATATTTCAAGATCGAGAAGCTTGTTTCAATCCATAAACGGACCGATTAAGCTTGCAAACTTTTTGCTCTTGACCTTGGGTTATGAATCCCTCAGGCTGCTTCATATATAGGTCTCCTCAAAATTGCTATTCAGAAAAGCAGTTTTAATGTTAATTTACCAAATCTCACAGTCATAGTATGAAGCAATGGACAAAAGTATCTGGATAGACTTTAACATGGCAACAGGTGAGAAAGTTCCCTCATAGTCGACTCCCTCAACTTGGGTATAACTCTTTGCCACAAATCTAGCCTTCATGGTTTGCACCTTCCCATCAGCACCTCGTTTTCTCTTGCAGATCTAACTTATAGGTTTAACCCCATCAGATTGATCTAAAAGATCCTAAACTGAATTGAAGTACATAGACTCCATTTCGAGATCCATGGCTTTGTTCATTCATCTTTGTCAACATCCTCCATTGTCTTCTTGTAAAGACAATGGATCCTCAACATCTCCGTCAGCCATGATAGCTAGAGTTTCTATTAAACCCATGTAACAACTAGGGGGTTTGCAACCCTCCCACTACGTCAAGGCTCCATCAACGTTTGAGGTGGATTTTACTTACTAGATGAACCAACTTCAACAACTCTTGTTGAGGTATTGGGCTTTTCAAAAACTCTTGTTGAAGGTGAAGGGATCGAATCCCAAACAGAAGCATATGGACGCCTTGCATTTAGAAATTTATTTTTTAAAGGAAAAAAATAGTAAAATAAAATATGTAATTTTAGGATAAACATTCAAAGAAAACATAGACATGCTTCAAAAGGGAAGAATATGAAAATTACAACTTACCTTTGTTAATTCCTCTAGTTTTCTTCTTCTACCGTTGTTAATAATCTTAAACTTCTCCAACGTAGAAGGACACCACCAATGAGGTTACCTTGTTATTCTCTAGGATTCAAAGAACTTGGAAGTATGGTCTCCAAGAACTTTGAGGAGGAAAAGGGTAGAGAATTCTATAGAGAATTAAAAAGAAGGTGGAGGCTAGGTTTTTGTGTGATATCAAAAACTTACCTAAAATGGCTATAAGGATGTATTTTTATGGGGAAGAGTTAACCTCTTCTCCAAGAATTTCCTTTTATGCCCTTAGTGTTAATTAGTTAAATAACCCTTATTTAATTAATTGACACATTAATTAAATAACCATATATTAAATCCTATTTAATATATATTTAATTAATCATTGTAAATATCATATATTTATGCTAACCTCCAATCTCTATTATTTCTTAATCAATTAATTAAGTAAATATATTAAATTATATTTAATATGGAGTTAAATTACATATTTATATGTATACATCTCTTTATGAATCTAATTCATATGGATTTAATATTTGAATCTTATTCAAATATATCTCTTTTACATAATTTGGATTATAGATCATATCTATAATTAACCATTATATATTAATCTCATTAATATAAAATTTCCTCATTTGATTTGAACAATTCAAATTATTCCTCATTAATATCCTTTTGTGAGCTAACAAAGGGACCTTATGGACCTACAAATTATAAGCTCCAATGATATAAGATTAATTGATTAAACTCCTTTAATCCAAGTAATCAATATTCATTAACTACCGATCACTCCATGAAAGATCGATAGTTGCACTCTTTGCACTGTAGATATATTTCTGTGTCCATGGATATAACCAATTAACAGAGCGATGACCTTCACAAATGCTCATAACTACAGTTGGGTCAAAATATTGTTTTGCCCCTACGATTATATCTAACTCCTTAAGTACCACTAATTCCTCTAATGAACTAACAGTTTATAGTCCAACTATAAACTAACACCTCTCGAGCCAGTAAGAGCTTGAGGCCTCATTATTCAAGACCTGAAATAAGCTATTAAGGGAACAATTTATCTACTTTCCAAAGGAATGGGAGGGAGTGAATTTCATCTTATGTAGTTGTATACCCAACTCCTTAATCAAACAAATCCCAAAATGGTAGGCTTGTTCAGTCAGCTATCATGGTCACTCTCCCCCATACAGATCAAATGACCGTCGTCGTAAACAAGAGTTCACAACTTACTTAGGATTAAGGTCAAGTCTCCTATGGTCATCCTAGTGAAATAATAGTTTCTTCAAGTAACGATGTTACAAAGAGAAACTAATTATTTTGCGGTCCAGTCTATGTATAAACTCCTTTATACAGGATACCCCCACTAACATGTCTCTACATGAACAATATGGTTCATGTTGTTTGTAACACTTACATCTCATATAACAATTACAAAGTAGGGTGTATCCGTAGTGTTACCATAATCCATTTACTACATACCTTTTAGATTATTACTTGAACATGAACCACTTGTATGTCAACTACATACTGTTCAAGTGACATCATATAACCTTAGATTTTAGTTTATTAGATTGAATTAATGTTGTCTAAATGTCAAATCAAATACCTCTGATTTTATTAGATAAATAATTTATGTTAACAAAATTATAAACCACGAGATACACTAGATTTAGGACATCAATCCCAACAGAAGATTCAGTAGTTTCATTGGAAAGTTAATTTAACACTATCTTACTGCAGAGCTTATGTTCCCTTATGTGGTCCTCTTCTAAAAAGGTAGTATTTGTCAATACAAACACTTTATTATCTTTAGGATCGTAGAAGCAATCACCTATTGTTCCTTTAGGGTAACCTACAAATAGGTACAATTTTGAACGAGATTTCAATTTCTTAGGATTTGCCTCAAGCACATGTGTTGGGCAACCCCAGATCCTGAAATTGAGTAAACTACCTTTACGACCAATCCATAATTCCAAAGGTGTTCCAGTAACACTTTTGGATGGAACGTAGTTCAAAATGTAAGTTGCAGTCTGTACTGCGTAACCTCAAAATAAGTCAGGTAAGGATGCATAACTCATCAAGACCGAACCAAGTCCAATAAAGTTCGATTTCTCCTTTCTGATACACCATTCTATTGAGATGTACCAGGTGCCGAGAGTTAGGATACAATTTCATGTTCTGTCAAAAGTCTTAGAATTTTAGATCCACATACTCTCCATCTCGATCAGATCGAAATATTTTGATCGTTTTATTTAATGCATTTTCAACTTCAGCCTTGTACTCCTTGAATTTTTTCAAGGGCTTCAGACTTATGTTGTATTAAATAAAAATACCCATATCTGGAATAATCATCGGTAAAAATGATGAAATGTTCAAACCCTTCTTTTGCCTTAACATTCATCGGACCACAGAGATCTGAATGTACAAACTCTAAGGGTTCTTTGGCCCTGTGACCTTTTCCAGTAAAAGATCTTTTAGTCATTTTGCCATCAAGGCATGACTCATATATAGGTAAAGATTTTTCTTCTAACTCACTTAGAAGTCCATTCTTAACCAGTCTCTCAATCTTATTGAGATTTATGTGTCTTAATCTTAGGTGCCAAAGATGGCATTTTCTTTAGGAGAATGTTTTTGTCTTTTATTATGAGTTACCCCATTTTTAAACAGTTCAGTATTTAGGAGAGCTTTTGTTGCTAACAGCCTTAACACATAAAGATTATTTTTCAACTTAGCATAACAAATATTGATACCATTTTTTTAAATAAATACTTTATTTATATTAAAAGATAATATATATTTTTGTTCAAGTAAACACTTTACAAAAATCAAGTTCCTCTTTAAATCAGGAACTACAAATACATTTTCTAATAAAATATAGTTTTTCTGGAAAATAAGCCAGAGACCTCATACTGCCCTCACATAGACAACGTACCCAGTTCCTATACGCATCATCATCTCACCAATGCCAACCGCCACCAAGAATCAATTCCCTGAAATGAAGAACAAATGTGGTTAGTGGCGCCTGAATCTATTATCTAGTCCGAATCGTCATTCTCTACTAAACAAGTTTCCAATACAAGTAAATCGTATTTACCTTGCTTGGTCTTCTTCTTTTATGCTAAGTATTTGGGATAATTCCTCTTCCAATGTCCCTCCTAGTTGCAGTGGAAATAAATTCCCTTTGCAGCCTTGGTCTTCTTAACTTTTTGGGCAAAAGCTGGTCGGTTAGCTTTCCCCTTTCCACCTTTCTTCTTCTTTTACTTTTTGGTGCCGGAAGAGGAAGACACAGACTTAATTTCAGAGGTCAAACCTCAGAATAAATTTTTGGAGGACGAGACAACATTTGCCTCACCCTTCTGTTCCTTGACTTTCATCAAGGATTGGAAAGTCTGCAACTCATTGAGCAAAGTGGTCAGATTGTAGTCAATCCTATTCATAACAGCATTGCTACAAAACTATAAGGAACTTTTAGGTAAAGTTTCCAGAATGAAGCTAACTTGACTGGCCTCATCAATGATAGACCCGTCCATCTCAGCCACATTAAAGTGGACCATCGTGTTGAGAACATGTTCTCGAATAAAGGCCTTTTCTTGCATAGGGGCATTGAAGATGAATTTAAGAGTGTCATGTCTAAGTTGAGTAGACAGTTGTCCGAGCATTCCCCATAGGGACTCCATGATCTCACGGGCAATGAGCATAGGCTTATGCTTCTTGACCAAGACTTCATAAAGGCTTGCCAATATTTATACTCGGGCCTTTTCATTTGCCCGTACATAGTGCTCATATGGCTCTTGAACGTTTCGAATGGCATTTTAAGTTGGGACTGGAGGACATTTCTCCACTAGGACAAATCTTAAGTCATCAATGATCAGGACTATATTTATTATGTTTTTCCAGGTGATGTAACTATCGCCAGTTAATTGTCAGCGGCGAGCAAATTTAAAGTTGCAGAAGTCATATTGAAAAAATGTTGAAACATACAATTTATTTATATTAGCAATGATGTTTCAATGAGGCAAGGTATAAGTCATTGTAGGGTGATCGGTTACTCCTTCAAAATGAGTCCATCTCAACCAATATATAGAACAACTCCTTGTTCCTGTAAATATTAGTCACCATTATTTCATCCAAAAATTGTTAACTAGCTTAACATTTTCTTTTAAGTGTAACTCCTCATTTTAGATTATAGAGTTTCGCCCAAATGAGCCAACTGTAGGGAAAAATCGGTTAGGGCAAAAACTAAGCAACCCTATCCATTTGTGGAGTTTGAGTAAATAATCTTGCAAATGTCATCCGTATGGGAACACAAGCAAAGGTGCCTCGAGGCTGAGCATGAGAATTTACTACAAACTGATGAGAAAGATCGTGGGATATGTAGACACATATCCCGCTCTCACTTACTATAAACACTCTCTCCATTCACCTTGATATTGACCTATATAAACACCGCTCATAGGGGAACACAAGCAAAGGTGCCTCGAGGCCAAGTATAGGTCTCACGATGTGAACTATAAGAGATAAACGTGAAAAGGAAAAATGAAGTATCACATACCTCATTTTCCTCCCACTGAGTGTTTTACCTAGGGTTAATTTTACTTAGAAAAATATGGCTATTTATTTTAATAAGTGATTGTTTAAGCTTGCCCAAAAGTAACACTTACTTTGAATAGTTAAATAATTTTGATTAATGTTCATTAAACATTTTAACAAACTTTAATAAACAATTGCATGCTTGTAGCAAATCTATCTAATTCACCTTCCATATTAGTTCCCAGGTAGGATGTTTCGTTTCCGTCAACTTAAACACCCCAGCCTAGACATAACTAGCCTTAGACAAAGGTCCCTTATAGATACATTTGCTACAATTTTAATCTTTTATTAAAATCAATTTAATCCTATTAAACTAATTAAAAAGAATAAACTAATTTATAATCATATTAGAAATTTTATGAACTTAGGTCTATGTGAATCATATTTTAAACTATTTAAGAAATTACTTTAACCTAAGTTTGCATGTAATTCTGAATTATTGATTTTAATTTCTAATTTTATTTAATTATAACAATTATTAAAATAAATGAAACAAACTAAAACCATACATTGCATTTGATGTCATTACTTTAGGACCCAAGGTTAATGCAGTCTACAAATTCAGACGTGCACTCGTCAAAAAAATGGACTAGAATCGATGATAAGAATGCTTAGAATAAAAGAAGAATTTAGAAAAAAAAACAGATGAAAAAAATCAAGTTGTTGTGTCTCCTTTCTTAGGTCTGACCTGTGTTAAATAGCGATGGAGAGGAAGACATGAATGGTCACAAACAAACAGTCACAAAACGAACGGTTGCAAACTGAACGATCCATTAACGGTAAAATAATGAACCGTCAACAAAATATTAATAAAAAAAAAATTATTAAAAAAATTTTTAAAAAAAATATTTTAAAAAAATAAGTAACGAAAATCTAGTTTTTTTTAGCACAAGCGCACGCATCAAATTATAATATAGTAACACGGCCAAGAGACAGAGTATCGTCATCTAGGAAATTGGTTTGACTCTTTTAGCTATTCATATATCCTTCTAATTTTATTTAAGGGATTGGACTGTGATGAGAATCTAATTAATCTACTCCTAAAAAGCAAATAAAAAATAACATTGGGGCGAAACTAGACAAAGACATGTTCTAAGGTATGATTTTATTAAATGGATTAACCAAATTAATTATTTTTACCTTAGATTGATTTCATGCAAATTATAGACCTAGGAGTCTTATGTCCAAGTTTCTTTCTTAAGTTCAACCCTTTCTAATAACTAACTGTCGACCCAAATCTCTTCTATCGCTTGATGAGTTACAACATTAAGTTTCTCCATCAACGATCTCTATTAATCTCCTATCACTCTCATACATACTTGATTAACAGTTTAACATGCTAGATATAACCCAATGCCCTCTCTCAAACAAGACATTAAGTAAAGAGCATTCAAACAATGATCAATTGTTCGCAAGCATTAAAAACAAGCATGCTAAAATAATTATGCATAAATTGAATCCAAGAAATAACCAATTTAGTTTAAGCAATCCATAAAACTAAAACAACATCCTAGAAACATAAATCAGTCACTCATGGTTACAACACAAACATAGACCATTCATAAAGTTTCAAACCAGAGGAATAGAAAATAAAAGAAGGAAGAAGATACAAGTCGTGTTCTTGACTCTCGTCCTCGAATCCGAAATCACAACCCAACGGACCCTTCAAATCTTCGATCCTTCGAAGCTCTGAGATTTCGCCTCTGTCTAGAATTATACTCTTGAGGGAGGTCTCGTCGCAATATCGAATTATGCTCTCAAAATAAGCTCTAAAATGCCTCTCTTTGACTGACAATGCAACACTGCTTTTATAGACTGTAATCACAGTGTTGCAACGCTGCAAATCAGTGTTGCAATGCTGACGTTGAATTAAATGTAGGGTTCTTCATCCAATCGAAGCGTCGCAATGCTGCAAGGCAACGTTGCGACGCTACCCTGTTTCCAAACGCTATCAGGTCTCTAGCATTGCATGGTAGCACTATAACGCTCGCTTGACGCTGCCCTGCCTCCAATCCTCACCTTTTCTTCACTTTTTCACCCTTTGATCATTGCCTTAGGTCAAAGTTTTGACCTTCTTGGGGTATTTTGGTCATTAATCCTAAAAAATTGTTTGTTTCGATCCAATTGCTTGATTCTCTACAATTAAACATAAAAAGTATCAAAGATCTCATATTAAGCATAAAAGTAACAAAATTCTAAGCCCAATGAACGCACTTTTGGAGTGTGTATCAATTGTCCGTTCGACCAGATGGACGACAGCGGCGGCGCGTGCATGTGATGAAAGGGTTAATACTTCCACCACCAACATACTTTGGATTCTCATCTAGAATGTCTTGGTATTTACAGCCTATAGACAATTCTAAATCTATCCATCTGCGACAAAACTTCCCACTCCCTTAACTTTTCCTATGGGCCTAAATCCAAAAGTTATTTCCATCAATATTTAGCTTTTTTTTTTAAATCATTGGTGAAAAATAGATAACAAAGGAAGAAAATTGGATGTGAAAGTAGTGTCTATAGGCTCAATTTTCAAAAATAAAAACTAAAAACAAAATGGTTACCAAGCAGGACCGTGACTTTTAAAAATTTATTTTTACTTTTGGAATTTGGCTAAGAATTCAAGCATTATAGTTAAGAAATAACGAATCATTAAAGAAATAAGGAGGAAATAGTCTTAATTTTTAAAAACAAAATGGTTATCGAACGAGATCTTAATTGTTATGTAATGGTTTTTTTTTTCACAAATATGTATATTGATAGATACACATTAGAGTTTTGATAGCGTTGTTGCATGGTGAGTATTCTTTTATGTATCTATGTAAACTTCTCTCTCTCTCTATCTCTTTTTTCTTTTTGGAAAGATCTTGATTTTCTTTAGCTGTTTTGAAAATAATAAACGTTCGACTAGCTTTTTATTGAGTTAGCAAATGCCTGTTTTTGTTTATTTTATTTTATTTTTATTTTTATTGGAAATTAAGAAAAGAGCTGAAGTTTGAATGCATAGACTTTGATGTATTCAAAAATATTATTTAGTCAATCCAACATGCAACCAATTTTAATTTTTTTTTATAATGCAGTTGAATGAATCCAATATTAATTATCCATTATAAATACATATTTACTTTGCATTGTAAGAATACTTCAATATTGCTATATTTAATCGAATTAATTAAAAGAAAATTTGATGTAGTTGAGTTGATCTTTTCAGAGTATCCATACTTGAATAGGGAGAAAATATTTTTTTCCAGAATTAAATAAATAACCTTTGAAAAATAGTCTTCTCAACTTGATCTTGATAAATTTCACAACACGAACATAAAATCACAAACAAGACACTACCACTTTATCTTCTCTACTGTTCTCTTTGGACAAGAAAATTTGTGAAAGTGAGGAAGGGAAAACTAATTCTACAAAAAACTTTTCTTTTTAGAAAGATTTTGAGAGATTTTGGGAGTGCGGATAATCATTATGTGAAAAAAAAAAAAAAACAGTAGTTTCAAATTTGGGATCTAATCCCTTAATATTACGTGAAAGGAGTTTGTAACTCACCTCCCCATTCACTGCACTGCAAGGAGTTATTTTAATAAAAATATTAATTAACTCTACTTCAATTAATTTATTTAATAATTAAATATTAATTTAATTTAATTCATTCATTAAATATAATTTAATTCATTCATTCATTTAAATATTAATGAACTAAATCTAATTTAATTAATCGATTTAGTGTATATATATATATGAATCATATTTCGATATACCTATTATCCCATAACCTATAGTTTTAATATGATTCTCGTTCACATTAATTATAACGTATAATATTAATATGAATCCATGTCATAGTAATTTAATATTTGAATCTTATTCAAATATTAATATTCTTATATTATAGATTTTTAATTTTGAATCTAATTCAAAATTAATTTTATAGTATAACGTATCTTATACATCATTTTAGTTGTATCATATGCAAAATATTAATTCCCTTATTTACTTTGAACATTTCAAATTCTTTCAACACTTAAAATCCTTGTTTAACCCGTTGTGAGTTAGTAGAGGGACTTGATGAACCAACAGTTATAAGCTCCAATGATGCGGTAATAATTAATTAAATTCTCTCATCATATTAATCAATATTCATTAACTCCACTAAAGTCCCATAGCTGCACTCTTATGAATTGTAAACTATTTATGTGTCTATTGATTTGACCATGTTACAATAATCAATAATTCACAAGTTGTTTATAATTACAATTTGGTCAAATTATCGTTTTACCCTTGTAATTATCTATTGCTCCTTAAGTACCACTGATCCTCTAATAAACAATTGTGTTTATGATCTGATAATAATCAAAGTCCCTCTCGAGCAAATGAAAAGGTGAGACCTCATTGTTCAAGTCTTAGGAGTCAGAACTTAAGGTAACAACCTATCTACTTACTCTAAAGTCGGAAATGAGTGAAATTCATCTTGTGAAGCTATGTTCCTAGTTCCTCACTCGGTATCGTTCCCAAAATGGTAGGAATATTGGGTCGACAACTAAGGCCACTCTCACCTATACAAATCAAAGAACAACCCTCACGAACAAGAGTTCATAACTCACTCAGGATTAAGATCGAGTTATATGGTTATCGTTTGGAATATTAACCTTTTCATTTAACAGTGTTATAAAGATAAATTAGATATTTCGCCATCCGGTTTTATACGAACTTATTGTATAAGATACTTTCAATTACATGTATTGACATGAACGATTTGGATCAATTTTTTTGTAACACTTACAATATTTGTAACATTTACAAAGTGGGACATATTCATAGTGTTACCAGGATAAAGCACTCGATCTTATCCACATACTATAGACCTTTTAGGTTATTACTTGAACATAATTCACTTGTAAGTCAATCACATTCTGTTAAAGTTACATTTAAATAACCTTGGATATTAGTTTATTGGATTTTGAGTTATTGATAACCTGTAGAAATACAAGTTATTGTTTTCTCAAAGTTGGAATAATTAGGACTATAAGCGATGTGAACGCATGAAATTGTATATTTGTGATAAACTCATACAAAAGTATCTTTTTAAGTGAAAAACTACATCACTAATGCACTTTAATGCAGGAATCAGAAAAAATCACTAAGTGTCAAAGACAAGGAAAACGCAAAGTGTATGCGTCCAACTTACTCTAATGCATGAAAGATGCATTTGGCTCGCACAATCCATGTCAAATCACAACTTGCAGACATGTGTTAGTTTCTAAAAACATGCAGCGGAAGAAAATAGAATTATTAAGCACTCTAATTCATCAATTTTAGCTCTAAAGACAGCATGCTCATCAAATGATAAAAGAGGGTTTCATATATACCTTCGAAGATCTTCTTCTTCAACGAAATTTAGCTGTAATCCTCTCGAATTCAAGTTGTGGGCCACCACTAGAGCTTTCCTACTATCCTTTAGGAGCTTTAGATTGAGTTGCGGAACTCAAAACAAGCTGGAATTGAGGGAATAAAGAAATAAGACACTGGTTTATCACAGCTGGAGAACCCTTTCTTCTAGCTTCAAAATTTTAGTAAATTCAATCAGTTTGCATGCCCAATTCTACTCAAAACTGAGTGTTTTTATGCAGGAGCTTCATGCAATCTGAAAGCCTCAACACAAGCCAGCTTCTTCTTTAAATTTGGTGGTAGAATAAGCTAAGGTGCTTGTTTTTCAAAGTAGGAAAATCTCACTTTTGGGATTTTTCCATTTCCAAAATCCTTTTATTTTTAAATTAATTTTCAAAAACAATACCATTTTTCAATTTAGTTTTCATTTTGAAACTAATTTCCAAAATAAAAACTATTTTCAATTTTAATTCTTTAATTAAAACTAAAAAGATTATTAATTTTACAAAAAATAATTCAATAATTAATTTTTCTAATAAAATTAATAATTAATAATTAATTAAATAATTTAATTAATTCTATTAATTTAATATCAAATATTAAATTAATTTGTCACCAATTCCATCACCATGAATCCCCATTCATGAAATCAATATTTAAATCATATTTAAATATTAATCGATTCTCCAATTTCGTTTTTTTCCATAATTAAACGTGTACTTATATTACATATAATTACTAATTCTCTTAATTCAAATTTGAACGATTCAAATTAACTTAGTATGCTATTCTAAGGCTAGCTTCATTTCTGAGCTAGTAGAGGGACCTAATAGACCTACAGATCATGGGCTCCAACAATCTGAGTTTAATTGGCTAAACTATTTACATCGAATTAATCCACATTCGTAAATTATCGGGTCACTCCACTAAAGCCCAGTAGTTGCACTTCTTTCACTGTAGATATATTGTGTCCACTCGATATAACCATGATTAATAAGTTAACCATTCACAGGTTCGTAATAACGACTGGATCAATAGTTGTTTTACCCTCGAGATTATCTCATGTTCCTTAAGTTCTACTGACCCTCTAATGAACAATTTGTTTGTGATCCAATCAACAAACTAAATCTCTCTCGAGCCAATGAGAGGGTGGGGCCCCTTGTTCAAGATCCAGAGTCAGCACTTAAGGGAACAACCTCTCTACTATCCCTGAATGCGGGTAAGAGTGAATTCTATCTTGCACCCAATGTCCTTAGTTATTTACCCGGTCTTACCCCTGAAATGGGAGGCTTATTGAGTCGACATTGTTGAGTCAATCCTCACCTATGAAAATTTAAGGATAATCTCAAATAAATAGGAGTTCATAATTAGCTCGGGATTAAGGTCAAGTTACCTAGGTCATTGTTATGAAATAGTTAGTCTTAAATAGTGAACAATGTTATAAAGTGAAAGTGACTTATTTCTTGGTCCGATCTTATGCAAACTCATTGCACGGGACACTCCCACTCCTCAAGTCACCATCCCTATATTTGTAGCACTTTACAACTCATTGTAACAACTATATAGTGGGCTACATCCAATAGTGTTACTAGAATAAGACATCCAACCTTATTCGTATACTATAGATCATTTTTACTATTTACTCGAACTTTATCCACTCTTATGTCTCCACATAAAATTCAAGTACTCATATAATAGTCATGGATCTTTTAGTTTATGGATGTATTTCTAAAACAAAATAAGCAATTCATATATTCAATAACAACTTTATTGAATCAAAACTTCAATGACTACTTTATCAATTTACTTAATAAGTTTATTGCTCACAAACCACAAGTTTTAGGACATAAAACCCAAAAGTATGGGCATCTGATTAGCAGCGTCTGATCGAAGTAGAATGGTAGGTGGCTGTCTCAGGTATGAAATTTAATGCAATCACATTACTAGATGGCTGAGCATATTGCCTATATAAGGAGGAGATACCTACAAATGGAAAAGTTGGCCAGTTAGCCAATTAGTTAGTTAGAGAGTTAGTCATTTTTCGCCTCTACCGTCTGCATGCAGGAAGTATGAGGGACGATAGTCATTCTCTACAATTGGTAACGAGGTGCTATCGGAGAAAAGCTCGAGAGAGACGTCTCTTTCAACCCCTCCATCGAGTTGGCAACAACAAGCATAAAAACAAGCCAAATTGGACAATAGATTGAACCCTCCGACTTGATTTCTTTCTTTTACCTTGCATTCTCATTAACCATCCCATTTGATTGAACTAAGATTATTCGTACCAAAACATATATCTTTAATTCAATCTCATTTTCGACCATTATTTATGTTAATTTTCTAAGTTGTTTGTGTATGTGAAGCTTGATAAGTGCATAAAAATTAGTACTTGAATCCACCCGATCAGTTGATTGAAGTGAAAAGGAAATTAGTCACTCAATAGAGTAGTTAATTGTCGAACGCATCAAGCTATGGCGTGAAGTAATTCTAGAGATAAAATTATTCATTTTACTTGTCTGTTCATTTTAACTGACACATGCACCCTAGAGATACGATAAGTGTGGCATCCACATCGAGAGATGTTGAGCATGAATTAAAGAACATATCCCTAACGCATCACGCATAAACTTAGATTTTAGCAAACACCCGTATCATTTCCATTTAATTGTCATTGTGCTTATATAGGATCGTTGTTCCCACTAGGAAATTAACGCATACCATCTACACTTAAGCCAACCATCCACGAACCCTTTTCATTTTTCCTGAACTTCTATTTCCTTCTTGCATGCGTGCTAGTAGTTTAGTGTACATAATTAACGCATATCAAATAATTGGAAAACCTCTGCAATAGATCCAAAGACCAAACCTGTGTTGGTGTACTCTAGAGTCCCTGCATTCAATCCTGGGCTTACTAGGACACTTATATTAGATTTATACTCGGGTCTAGCTTGAGAAAACTTATATGCACTAGCAAGGTGTGCACAAACATAAATCTATCATCAGTCCAATGCATTGATGGAACACGAGACATACGCAGAGGAATAAGGATCTAATTACACTCTGATTGCTTTTAATTTAAAGGAAATTAGCATGCAAAAAAGAGGAAAAAACAGTAAATTCAAAGGGTAGGATACAACCTTTGTAGCTCCCGATAAATGTTTTTTCTCATTGAATCTCGACCCGAACTCTTCCGGACTACCACTAGAGTTGACCTACTATCCTCTGGACTCGGAACCGGGTTGTGGGACTCGATGGATGAAGAAAACCGAGAGAGAGAAAAGAGATGGAAAATAAGAATGAATCTTCGGTTAGGTTTGGGTTTTTCTTTTCACAAAGTAGTGATTTTTCCAACCCAAATTTAGAAAACAATTTTGGAAAAATGGCCAAAAGTTTTAATACGAAATTGAAAGCCAAATTTATAGAAAAAAGCCATGCAACAATTACATGAAACAAATTCATAAAAACCCAACACCTATAATCCACTATCTTAGTAGGCTTAATGTCTCCACTATAAGCCAACACCTAGCCCACTATTTTGTTAGTGGAATTATTCTCACAAAAGTTTGAATTTTTCCACTAACTATAGTTAAAGGGCAAAATAGTCATTTGGTAAAAGTCGATCTTTGACCAATAAGTCAACATTTTGACTTTTTATGATTTTTTCCGTGTTGACTAATTTTGACCTCCCGAGCATGAATCCGCATTCATTTTCTCGAAATTCAAATCACATTTGAATATAAGGTCGGTCAAAGTTTGACTTTTCAAAGTCAAAAGTCAATTCTTTGACTTTTTCCATCTTTGACCATTTTCATTATTTCCGAGCTTCCAAACATGAACGTATTCATATTCTTGATATTTAAATAACATTTAAATATTAAAGTTGTATCTCTAAGCTATAAAATCAACCACTATATCACATATACTTGTCGGTTTCTCTCTCTTCACCTAATTCGAACAATTCGAATTATTCTATCATACTGTTCTAAGTTTATTCCATATGAGCTAGTAGGAGAACCTAATGGACCTATAGATCATGGGCTCATACGATCCGAGATTAGCTGGCTAAACTCTTTAGACGGAGCTAATCAACATTCGTTAACTAACGGGTCATTCCACTATAGTCCCGTAGTTGCACTCCCCTCACTATAGATATGTTTGTGTTCATTTGATATAACCATGATTAGTAAGCTAATCCTTCACAGGTTTTTCGTAATCTCGACTGGGTCATAAAAACCGTTTTACCCCCGAGACTACATCTTATTCCTTAAGTTCCACTAATTCTCCAATGAACAATTGGTTTAAGGTCCAACCTATAAACCGAATCCCTCTCGGGCCAAGGAGAGTGTGGGGCTCCTTATTCAAGACCTAGATTCAGTACTAAAGGGAACAACCTATCTACTATCCCTATAATGGGTGGGAGTGAATTCCGTCTTGCACCCTATGTTCCCAACTATCCACCCAATCTTACCCCTGAAATGGGAGGCTTATTGGGCCAGCGATGATGAACTGCCCTCACCTATGCAAATCTAAGGATAATTCCAAGTGAACAGGTATTCATAGTTGGCTCAGGATTAAGATTAAGTTACCTAGGTCATCAATTAACGAAATAGTCAGTTTTATACATAAAACGGCAATTAGAACGTAAAAAGTGACTATTTCATGGTTCAGTCTTATGCAAACTCATTGCATAGGATGCCCCCACTCACATATCTCTATATAAACGATTCAGGATCACATCATTTGTACTAACTACAAAGTGGGCCGCATCCATAATGTCCCCAGAATAAGGTGCCCAACCTTATTCATATACTATAAACCATTTTAGCTATATATTTGAACTTGATCCACATTTATGTCACTACATAAAGTTCAAACTACATTAAATAACCTTAGGACCTTAGTTTATTGAATTCAAGATTACAATTTCAATAACAACTTTATCTAAAAACAAAACAGAATATGTTTATTAATTTACAAACTATGAGTTTTAGGACATAAAATCCAACAAACTCCCACTTGGACTAAAACTCCTAGTGGAGTATCACCATGTTGAATTTAAGTGAGAAACATATGAGTACAATAAACTAGGGCATATACCCAAAAGTTATCCCACTTGTCCTAGTTTACAAACTTCGTAGACCTAGACTCTGTAGGTGACCTTCAAACACTTTAGCCCTGAGGGCCTTTGTAAAAGGATCAGCGATGTTTTGCTTAGAAGATATCTGGGTCACTACAACGTCTCCACGATGTACAATCTCCCAGATCAAATGGTATTTGTGCTCAATATACTTACCATGCTCGTGGCTTCTTGGTTCTCTTGAATTTGCAACTGCACCACTATTATCACAATATAGGGTGATAGGCAGATGCATATTTGGAACGATTTCCAAATCTGTAAAGAATTTCCTCAACCATACTGTTTCCTTTGCTGCTTCACATACAGCTACGTATTCAGCTTCCATTGTGGAGTCCGCAATACATTTTTGCTTCACACTTCTCCACACTACTGCTCCTCCATTTAGAATGAACACTAATCCCGATGTAGATTTTCTGGTATCTTTATCGGTTTGAAAATCAATATTCTTAGTACCATACACGAGCATGTAGTTCCTCGTTCTCCTAAGATACTTGAGGATATTTTTAACGGCAGTCCAATGATCGTATCCAGGATTGGACTGATACCTACTGACTATCCCTACTGCGTAGCATATGTCAGGTCTAGTACATAACATTGCATACATCAAGCTCCCTACTGCGGAAGCATAGGGAATGCGTCTCAAAGCCTCAACCTCTTGAGGTGTCTTAGGACATTGATCCTTTGACAAATGAATTCCATATCTGTAAGGTAACAGACCTCTTTTGGAATTTTGCATCTTACCTAGACAACATTTTGTCCATATAAGTTGCTTGAGACATGACTAGTGTTCTGTTCTTACGATTCTGAATTATCTAAATCCCGAGAACATACTGCGCATTTCCTAAATACTTCATTTAGAACTGTGTTGCTAGCCATTTCTTGATGTCAATTAGGTAACCTACTTCATTCCCAATGAGTAGAATATCGTCAACATATAAAACTAAGAATGCTATAGTAGAATTGACGATCTTCTTGTAAACACAAGGCTCATCAACATTCTGTACAAAGTCATAAGATTTGATCGCAGTATCAAATCTTATATTCCAAGATCTAGAAGCTTGTTTCAACCCATAAATGGATTTTTGAAGCTTACAAACCTTTTATTCTTGACCTTGTGCAATAAACCCCTTTGGTTGAGCCATATAGATACTCTCCTCAAGATCGCCATTTAGAAAGGTTGTCTTGACATCCATCTACCAAATTTCATAGTCATAAAAGATGGCAATGGATAAGAGTATTTTAATCGACTTAAGCATGGCAACGGGAGAGAAAGTTTCTTCATAGTCCACTCTCTCTCTCTGGGTATAACCCTTTGCCACAAATCGAGCCTTAAAAGTCTGTACTTTACCGGCTTAGTCTCGTTTTCTCTTGTAGATCCACTTACAACCAATTAATTTTACATCATTTTTTTTATCTACAAGTTCTCAGATAGAATTGAAGTACATAGACTCCATTTCGAGGTCCATGGCTTTGACCCACCGATCAAGGTCTACATATAGGTCGATGGATCCTCTATGCCATCATCGGGTATGACGGCTTGTGTTTCTGTTAAACCCAAGTAACGGTCAGGCTGATGAACAACCCTCCCACTACGTCGAGGCGTTCTCAACTCTTAAGAAGGATGTGACTGACCAGATGTACTAGTTTTATCTACTACTTTAGTAGATGAACTAGCTCTATCTGTAGCGTTTTTGGAAATTTCATTCAATACTAATCTACTGCGAGGTTAATGACTTCTTATGTGGTCTTCCTCTAAGAATGTGGTATTTGTCGATACAAATACCTTATTCTCTTGAGGATCGTAAAATAGACCACCTTTTGTTTCTTTTGGATAATTTACAAATAGGCATAGTTTTGAACGACATTCATATTTTTTAGGATTTTGCACCAACACGGGCGTCAAGCATCCCCAAATCCTAAAGTGATGTAAACTGCCTTTACGCCCTTTCTATAGCTCATAAGGTGTTTCTGATACACTTTTAGAGGGAACGTTATTCAAAATATAGATAGCAGTCTCTATGCATGTCCCCAAAAGGAATCAGGTAACTCAGCAAAGCTCATCATTAAACGAACCATGTCCAACAAGGTTCTATTTCTTCTTTTAGATACACTGTTTTACTAAGGCATATTAGGTGTAGAGAGTTGTGACTTGATTTCGTGTTCTACCATATAGTCCTGAAATCTTAAGTCCATGTACTCCCCACCTCAATCTGTTCGTAGTGCCTTAATTGTTTTACCTAACTGGTCTCAACTTCAGCCTTATATTCTTTGAACTTTTCAAAAGAATCAGACTTGTGATGCATTAGGTAAATATGACCATACCTTGAATAATCATCAATAAAACTGATGAAATATTCATACCCACCTCAAGCTCTGTCTCTTATACACATCTAGATGTGTATAAGAGACAGGCATTAGGTAAATATGACCATACCTTGAATAATCATCAATAAAACTGATGAAATATTCATACCCACCTCGAGCTTTGACATTCATCGGTCCACAGAGGTCCAAATGTACGAGCTCTAAGGGTATTATGGCTCTGAGACCTTTTCCAGTAAAAGATCTCTTAGTCATTTTTCCTTCAAGACAAGATTCGCGTTGAGGTAAAGAATTGTCTTCTAACTGATTTAGGAGTCCATTCTTAACCAATCTTTCAATCCTTTTGAGATTTATGTGACCAAGTCTTAAGTGTCATAGATAGGTATTAGAAGAAACTTTTTGTCTTTTATTCTGAGTTTCACTATTCTAAACATCTCAGTATTTAAGAAAAATTTTGCTTTAGTTGATCTTAACTTATATAAGTTGTTTTTAAGTATAGTAGAACAAATTTGAATACCTTTTCTGAAAATGAATGCTTCATTAACTTCAAAAGATATTTTATACATTTGCTTCAATATACATGTGATAGATATCAAATTCCGTCTCATTTTAGGAGCATACAAAACATCTTTAAGTATGATATACCTATCATTGAAAAATAATTTCAAGTCTCCCACTGCTTCGGCCGAAACAACCTCTCTTGTTCCAACCTTGAGTGGTGATCTCGCCTTCTTCAAGCTTTTTTCCAGGAACTAGTTTCCTGAAAAGAGAAGCAAATATGATTAGTGACTCCTAAATACAATATCCAGGTTGAGGTATCATCCTCCACTAAATATTTCTCAGCAACTTGTAAATCATATTTACCTTATGCTTCTTTCGAGGCAGGGGCCTGAGAACATTCCTCAGTTAAGACAAATCTCAGGTCATCTATTACTAGTGTTGAATTCATATTTGTTTTCCATGTTGAGTAGTTGTCACCATTAAGTTTCTCGGAAGGTAAGAGTTGATCTAAAGAGCTAGGCATGCTGAAAATAAAAACATATCCTTTTTAGTAAAAAAACATTAATCTTTTAAATCCAATCAAGTTTAGCACAAAAAAAAAATAATAATGTACCCTTCATTATTATATTTTGCAATGATATTTCAATGATTTAAATTAACCTTCACCGAGGGGTGATTAACTATTCCTCCGTTGAACCAAGACTATCTTGACTAGATACTATCACCAGAATAACTCTTATTCCTATAGTAACTCAGTTATCGCTACTTTGGTCAAGAATTTTCTAACACTTAGTAATTCTCGTAAGTGTGACCATCCATTTTCAGACCTTACAGATTGGAATCATTATGCTCCCGAAGTTGAAAAAACAAGAATGAAAACGAACCTGAGAGACCCTATCAATTTCTAGAGTTCGCGGAGTTCCGAATCCTATAATACAGCCCTCCGATTCGTAAGGACGCTTTACGGTAGACATACAGGCGCATTATAGGAATCTCATGGTGTGACCTAGTAGAAGAGACCGTAGGATGTGTTGATACACTTCCTTCTCCCACTTACTATGAACAACTTCCCTTATTCACCTTGGTATTGACTCATGCAAACACTCTCCGAATGGAGTCTGCTCCCAAGGCGGCTCAAAGCCAAGCATGAATCTCACGGTGTGAACTCTTAGGGACGCTAGAGCTAAAAGTACATTACTTCTCTCCAGCTGAAGTGTTCTAGACGGTTAGGTATAAAATACTTAGCGATACATTTCGGCTAACTAATCTTAAGTCTAGGTGATTCATCCGAGTATAACTTTTATACTGAATTTTTAACCTACGATGTCTAGGTGATAAATAAATTTTACTACCTCGCACCGCTCATGCATGCTCATAAAATCGGTTTAACCTAACTCAGACGCTGACTCAATCTCCAGGTAGTAGATGTTCTGTGAACCATCAACTTAAAAACCTTCAACCTTAGTCATTTTATCTGACTTTTTGCCAAGATCTTGCTGGGTGAGTTTTCTTGTAACTTCAATTTTATAAGATATCGACCTATTTTCTATGAAAATTGGGATTGCTCGAAGGTTAACCCTAAATGAGCATGCATCTTATCTTTGTTATAGATTTTAGAAGTCTAGGTTATTTTATAACAATTATAACCCTAGAGCATTCATCTATAACATGCTTCCTTGAATCAAACATGCTTTAATATAATACTTATATTAAAACTAAGCATGCACAGTATATATTTTATAACACTTATAACATATAACACATACATGTCACATGCTTTTCCTATGGTGGGGTTTTAAAACTATATGGCATATTATATGCACACATAATCAAACAACATTATATATCACATACATAATAGGTAAACAACACTAAAGTGGACCGATTTGGAATTAAAAATAAACAAATAACTAATTTATTATAAAAACCAGCAACCAGCTACCCAAAACTGGCTTTGAACACTTTGAACCATCTAGAACCGCTCAGAAACTACTCGAACAAGCCCAAAAACACCAAAAATCAAGTTGAACAAGTCAAACCGGCTCAACCAGGTCAAATAGACAGGTCCAGACCGTCTGGACCGGCTGGTCAACGTTCGCTTGCGCAATCAATGGAGATTGAACGCGGGGCGGGTCGATAGAGCGCGTGGGTCGCAGGTCGCATGCGAACGGTGCACACGAGGCAGCTTCGGGCAAAGAATCGGGTCAGGTCTCGAAACGGGTCAGAGCATTTCTTCGACAGCTGGCGTGCGCGGGGCTTCTCCGAACCTGGTCGGATCTCGGGCTGCGAGTTAGGTCTGGGAGCTTGTCTTGGGTTTGGTGGCCAAATTCGGGTCTATGATCAATTTTTCTCTAATTTGGCTGTTGTCCTCTCTCCCATAATCAGAAATTACAACCTAATTTCAACTCTAATGACTCCAAAAATTTACAGACCCTTTTTCACACATTAATGCTCATAAACATGTGAGCAATTACAAATTTCCCAAGAAATTTTAGAGAAAAACAATGCCAAAATCATAATAAACCACTTTAGTGCACATTTCATTCAACATTTGAATAGAAAAGGAAAAACTACCCACCAAAAGCAATTGAGAGTAATTAAAGCATGCTCTGATACCACATGATGGAACACGAGACATACGCAGCGGAATAAGGATCTAATTACACTCTAATTGCTTTTAATTTAAAGGAAATTAGCATGCAAAAAAGAGGAAAAAACAGTAAATTAAAAGGGTATGATACAACCTTTGTAGCTCCCGAGTTTTTCCTCGTTGAATCTCAACCCAAACTCTTCTGGACCACCACTAGAGTTGACTTACTATCCTCTGGACTCAGAACCGGGTTGTGGGACCAGATGGATGAAGAAAACTGAGAGGGAGAAAAGAGATGGAAAATAAGAATGAATCTTGGGTTAGGTTTGGGTTTTTCTTTTCACAAAGTAGTGATTTTTCCAGCCAAAATTTAGAAAACAATTTTGGAAAAATGGCCAAAGTTTTTAATCCAAAATTGAAAGCCCAATTTATAGAAAAAAGTCATGCAACAATTGTATGAACAAATCCATAAAAACCCAACACCTATAATCCACTATCTTAGTGGGTTTAATGTCTCTACTATAAACCAACACTTAGCCCACTATTCTGTTAGTGAAATTATCCAACAAAAGTTTGGATTTTCCCACTAACTATAGTCAAAGGGCAAAATAGTCATTTGGTCAAAGTCAAACTTTGACCACTTTGACCAAAAAGTCAACATTCTGACTTTTTATGATTTTTCCCGTGTTGATTAATTTTGACCTCTGAGCATGAATCCGCATTCATTTTCTCAAAATTCAAATCACATTTGAATATAAGGTCGGTTAAAGTTTGACTTTTCAAGGTCAAAGTTTGACTTTACAAAGTCAAAAGTCAACTCTTTGACTTTTCCATGTTTGACCATTTCCATTATTTTCGAGCTTCCGAACATGAACGTATTCATATTCGTGATATTTAAGTCACATTTAAATATTAAAGCTGTATCTCTAAACTGTAAAATCGACCACTATATCACATATACTTGTTGGTTTCTCTCTCTTCACCTAATTCGAATTATTCTATCATACTGTTCTAAGTTTATTCCATATGAGCTAGTAAGGGAACCTAATGGACCTATGGATCATGGGCTCCAACGATCCGAGATTAGCTGGCTAAACTCTTTAGACGGAGCTAATCAACATTCGTTAACTAGCGGGTCATTCCACTATAGTCCCGTAGTTGCACTCCCCTCACTATAGATATATTTGTGTCCATTTGATATAACCATGATTAGTAAGCTAATCCTTTACAGGTTTTTCGTAATCTCGACTGGGTCATAAAAACCATTTTACCCCCCAGACTACATCTTATTCCTTAAGTTCCACTAATCCTCCAATGAACAATTGGTTTAAGGTCCAACCTATAAACCGAATCCCTCTCGGGCCAAGGAGAGGGTGGGGCTCCTTGTTCAAGACCTGGATTCAGTACTAAAGGGAACAACCTATCTACTATCCCTATAATGGGTAGAAGTGAATTCCGTCTTGTACCCTATGTTTCCAGCTATCCACCCGATCTTACCCCTGAAATGGGAGGCTTATTGGGCCAGCGATGATGAGCTGCCCTCACCTATACAGATTTAAGGATAATTCCAAGTGAACGAGTATTCATAGTTGGCTCAGGTTTAAGATTAAGTTACCTAGGTCATCAATTAACGAAATAGTCAGTTTATACATAAAACGACATTTAGAACGTAAAAAGTGACTATTTCATGGTTCAGTCTTATGCAAACTCATTACATATGATGCTCCTACTCACATTTCTCTATATGAACGATTCAGGATCACATCATTTGTATCAACTACAAAGTGGGTCGTATCCATAGTGTCCCCAAAATAAGGCGCCCAACCTTATTCATATACTATAGACCATTTTGGCTATATATTTTGAACTTGACCCACATTTATGTCACTACATAAAGTTCAAACTACATTAAATAGCCTCAGGACCTTAGTTTATTGGATTCAAGATTACGATTTCAATAACAACTTTATCGAAAAACAAAACAGAATATGTTTATTAATTTACAAACTACGAGTTTTAGGACATAAATTCCAACATGCATAACACCATCTTCATACCCATAGATGGATTAAACATCTTTTCCATTATCAGAGATGGACTAAACATCTTTTCCATTATCATTCATCCTTGAAAGCATAAACACGATGAAAGCACAAAACAGTTATTCAATTAATAAATAAGACTTATTTGAAAAATAACAATACTTTATTTATTAATATTTGTTTACAACACTTTACATACTACGAGATTTAGGATATAAATCCCAACATATGTAACACAATGATAAAATAAGTGCATATATCGCACAAAAATAGACCCATGTATAGTAAAAAAAAGACTACAAAGCCCATGCGCAACCCACCATCTCATATACTTCATCTTCCCGATTTTCTCAATTTGAAAGATAACACTAATAGCTGCTATCAGTGATAGTCTTCAATTCAATAAATATTAATACAATAACCTTGAAATATTAGTTTCCAATTTGCTATCGGTTATTAGTGGCCATCAATAATACACTTTCGTCAAATGGAATCAACCTTGAAATATTAACACTCAAGGTTATCAGTGGCTATCAATAATAGACTTTTATAAATAGTATCAACTTTGAAAGAAAATTATCAACTTTCAAATATTAACATTTAAAGCTATAAGTGATAGAAGTCTATCAATGAGAGGTCTATAAGTGACTATTCATTGATATCCACCTATGTCATAATTGGGGTTGATGTCCTAAATCTTGTGGTCTTTTAGTTTGTAAATTGTATTTGTACAAACAAATTATCTAATTAATAAAATAAGTGTTATTTTATTTAACATTTAGTTATATTAACCCAAAACCAATAAACTAAGATCCAAGATTATTCGATGAAGCTTAAACATATATGTGGAGACATATAGATGAATCATGTTTAAATAACAACTTTAACGGTTTGTAGTAGATGGGTAAGGTTGGGTACCTTATCCTGGTGACATTATGGATACAACCTGCTTTGTAATTGTTACAATTGTTATAAAGTGTTAAAAATGATTTGATCATGATCATTTATGTGGAGACATATGAGTGGGGGTATCTTATACAAAGAGTCTGTATAAGAGCGGACCACAAAATGAATAGCCTCTCTTTAGAACACCGTTGTTAAAAGAGACTTACATTTCACTAGGATGACCATAAGTAACTTGACCTTAATCTTGAATAAGTTGTGAACTCTTGCCCCTATGAGGGTGGTCCTTTGATCTGCATGGGTGAGAGTGGCCAGTATCACCGACTCAATATGTCTACCATTTTAGGGATTTGTATGATTGGGGAGTTAGGAACATGGCTACACAATAAGGAATTCGCTCATTCCTAATTATTAAGATAAGTAGATAAATTGCTCTTTTAAGGGCTGAATCCGGGTCTTGAACAATGTGGCGTCACACTCTTTCCTGGGCCAAGAGAGGTTCAATTATAGTTGGACTATGACTAATTATTTATTAGATGAATCAGTGGTACTTAAGAAGTTAGATGTAACTACAAGGGTAAAACAACAATTTTGACCTAATTGTACTTACGAGAAATTCGTGAAGGGGGGTCAATGCATTGTTGATTGGTTATATCCAATAGACATATAAATATATCTATAGTGCGAATAGTGCAGCTGTCGATCTTTAATGGAGTGATTGACAGTTAATGAAGGTTGATTAATTTAATTAAAGAGTTTAATTAATTAATCTAATTAATTAATCTTGTATCATTGGAGCTTTAATCTACAGGTCCATAAGGTTCTCTTGTTAGCTCAATAAGGATTAATGAAAATTAAATTAATTTTGGATTAACTTGAATTATTCAAATTAATTAAAAGGAATTAATTGTATCTTATACAATTAATATAATGTATGTGATACATTATAATATAGAGTTTTGATGAGAGAAACAAATATTTGAATATGATTCAAATATTAATTATATGAATATGATTCAAACAAAAGCTATAGGTTAAAATTAATGTGAGTATGATTCATATTAATACTATAGTTTATACAAGAGAATAATAATCTATAGATTATATTATATATGATATAATAAACTATAGGTTATATATTAGATGAGATATAACATATAGTATGGATTTATTTATATTAAATTAGTTTAATATAATATAATATAATATAAATTTTGAATTCAAATTTAGAACTCTTGGGAGTTATTAAGGCAGTTAAATAGAGCAGTGATTAGTTTTTTTTAAGGGGTAAATTCAAGAATAATGTAGTTTTTAAAAGTAATAACAAAAATAGGGTATATAAGAAAGAAATTACAAAAGTAAGGCAGAGGGAAAACATATTGACAAAAATAGGGTAGCAAAATCGTGTACCCGATACACTATTTTTATATAGCTAACAAATTCGTGGACGGGGACCACGAGTTCCATATTTTTATTATTTATTATTATTATTTTATTTAAGTGGATACAAAGAATTTCAGGGTATAACAAATTTATGTGAAAAAATAGATTTAGGATTCATTCGTGGCTAGAAATTTTATTCAATTTTTATTTTACCTTAGGTCTTTAAAATTTTAAATTTCACAATAAAAAATTCTCAAAAAATACACTAAAAAACAAAAGAAGAAGACAAAAGTTGGGAAAATGTGAAAAAAAAAAAATTAGCCTTAATTCGTGGCTAGAAATTTGATTCTCCAAAAATGCAAAAAAAACATTGAAAAATAAAAAAAGAAGACGAAAGTTGGGGGAAATTGTGAAGAAAAAAAAATAGACAGAAGTTGGGGGAAAATGTGAAAAAAAAAAGATTTAGAATTAATTTGTAGCTAGAAATTCGATTCAATTTTTATTTTACTATAGACCTTTAAAAATTTGAATTTCACAGTAAAAAATTCTCCGAAAATACAAAAAAAACTAAAAAATAAAAGAAGAAGATAGAAGTTGGGGGAAAATATGAAAAAAAAAATAGATTTAACCTTAATTCGTGGCTAGAAATTTGATTCAATCTTTATTTTATTGTAGACCTTTAACAATTTGAATTTCACAGTAAAAGATTCTCCGAAAATGCAAAAACGCTACAAAATATAAGAAGAAGACTGAAGTTGGGAGAAAATGTGAAAAAAAAAATTCAGCCTTAATTCGTGGCTAGCCTTAAATCGTGGACGGGTACACGATTTAGCCTTAGACGGAGTACACGATTTATGTGCTACTCAAAACTCGTGGACTCCGTCCACGATTTCACAACACTATTTTTGTCAATAGTTTCAAACCAACCCTATTTTTATCAATAAATATTAAAATAATATTATTTTTTTAAAAAAAATCTTTTTTTAATTGAATGTGATATTCATTTTAAACACACAAGTGTTATGTGTAATCCTCTCCTTTCATTATCTTCTTTCGTCTGCAAAACAAATTCTCTAAAGATCTCATATTCTTCTTACACCAAAATTAAAAAGCAAGTCCACGAAACTCTACGTGATCTCACCTAATTAAGAATAACGAAGAAGACATTGTGTTGGTGTCCTCATTATGGTATTCGAGTTCCTTTCTTGTATTGTATGTTGTGTTTGTGTTATTGTGAACGAGAAAAGAATAGGAGATCGATTCGTGATTTCTAGTTGTGGAGAGGAGGCGAGAAGACGGTTCTCAAGGGTATGTATATTGTCATCCCTTCTCCTCTTTGTTAATTCATAGAAAAGCATGCTTAGAGAATTTTGTTTATCCTATTGTTTCCGGTACTTTGTTTTTTAAAGTTATGTAAAAACAACATTAGAGAAACAAATGTGTTCACACGCTTCCACTTTGGGAATTTCATCCCTTCAGTCATATCACCGGTGTCACTAGTATCATCAACAAACATTATATAATAGAAAGAGAAATGGAAGATAAGTCTATCGATAATAGAAGTTTATCGCTGATACATCCTATATAGAATTATATCAGTAACAGAAGTTCGTCATTGATAGATCTCTATTAGCAATGAAAACATTTAACTATTATCAGTGAAAAGCTTTTATCACTGATAAAATTTATTGTGTGCCTAAGTTAATATCACCAATGTCTACCTAAGTTATATCACTAGTATCATTGATAATTGATATTATTGATACACAAATATCACTATTTCTATCTAAAGTTATATCACCAATATCACTAATATCATCTATTTAATTTATATATACCTAATTCATATAATTTATATACAAATATCATTGATACATGGATGTTGCTAATACTTATCTAAGTTATATCACTGATTTTAAACACTAGAATTATCAAATTATGTTTATGAAAAGAGATGTCAAATTTGTCAATAAATGAAATTGACATAAGGATATCAGTTGTCAATGGTAAGATAAGGACTATCCATGAAAAATACAATCATAACTATCAATAGCTATCACTCATACAATCCCATCAATGATAACCATTGCTAGCTACCGGTGTGGCTATCGCTGATATGTTACGATCAATGGTAATGTTATGATGCGCTTGTTGTTTGAATTTGATATGATGTTATACTCGATTGTAAATAATTGAAGTCTTTTGATTAATGTGTTGATACATGTAACGTGTTTGTATGTCATTAATATGTATGCATATGAATTATACCCTTCTATATTGATAACCATATAGGATGTCGTTGATAGTGAAGGAGTATATCAGCATGCAGCGGGAGCAACAAGGATCGATAAACATTTTAATTCATTAATTTTAGTCGTAAATAAAGCATGCTTATGCAATAGTAAGAAGGCTTCAAGTCATACGTTTGTAGAACCTATTTAATCTCGAATTCAGCTACAAGTCTTCTCCAAATCTTCTTGTGAACCACCTCAAGATCTTCCCTACTATTCTCTTGGAGTTTTAGATTGGGTTGCGAAACTTAAAATAAGCTTGAATGAAGGGAATTTGGAGAAGAACTCAATGTTGCACCCACTTGAAGAACACTTTCTTCAACTCTAATTTTTCAGTAAAAGTTCAACTGATGCTTCCCTCAATTCCACTTCCATCTTCTCTATTTAGTGCAGGACATTCATGCAAAGAAGAAGGTTGCATGAGATGCAACTCATGCTTAGAGTATTGAAGTAAGAGCAAGTGGGATTGTTGTGAGCAACTTGAAGGTGTTAGTGGAGAAATCCAACTTTTCTCTTTTCTTGTGTTTTCTCAATTTTGATTTTCAAAATGATTTCTAAAATCAATCTTGTTTTTCAAAACTTAAAACATTTATTAATTTTACAAAATTAATTTCATAATAAAATTAATAATGAATAATTAATTAAATAATTTAATTAATTATAATTAATCTAATATCAAATATTAAATTAATTATTACACAAATTCCACCTTAATGAATTTAATATTTAAATCATATTTAAATATTAATTAAATTCTCTAATTCTGTTAATTCCAAAATTGAACGCGTAATTATATCTCATATAATTTTTCATTCCCTTAATTCTAATTTGAACGTTTCAAATTAACTTATCATGCTACTCTAAATCTAATCCATTTACGAGCTAGTAGGGGGACTTTGTGAATCTACAGATCATGGGCTCCAACGATCCGAGATTAATTGGCTAAACTCTTTACACCGAATTAATCCCCATTCGTTAACTAATGGGTCACTCCACTAAATCCCATAGTTGCACTCCCCTCACTGTAGATATATTATGTCCACTCGATATAACCATGATTAGTAAGTTAACCATTCACAGGTTGTTCGTAATAACGGTTGGGTCAAATGTTTGTTTTACCCCCGAGATTATGTCTTGTTCTTAAGTTCATACTGATCCTCTAATAAACAATTGGTTTGTGATCCAATCACTAAATTAGATCTCTCTCAACCTAGTGAGAGGGTGGGGCCCCTTGTTCAAGACCTGAATTCAATACTTAAGAGAACAACCTTTCTCCTATCCCTAAATCGGGTAAGTGTGAATTCCGTCTTGCACCCTATGTCTCCAGCTATCTACCCAGTCTTACCCCTGAAATGGGAGGCTTATTGAGCCGGCGCTATTGAGCCAACCCTCACCTATGCAAATCTAAGAATAATCCTAAATAAACAGAAGTTCATAGTTAGCTCAGGATTAAGATCGAGTTACCTAGGTCATCTAAGTGAAATAGTCAGTCTTATACAGTAAACAACGTTATAAAGTAAGAGTGACTTATTTCTTGGTTTGATCTTATGCAAACTCATTGCATAGGATACCCCCACTCCTCAAGTCAATACATGAACGAATTTGGATCACTTTGTTTGTAGTATCTTTACAACAACTTGTAATAGCTACAGAGTAGGCCGCATCCAATAGTGTAACCAGAGTAAGGTACCCAACTTTAATCATGTACTATAGACCATTTTGATTGTTTACTCGAACTTGATCCATCTCTGTGTCTCTACATAAAGTTCAAATATTCATATAATAGCCATGGATCTTAGTTTATTGGATTTAGACTTTTATGTATGCAATTTATAGAATCAATAATAAGTTTATTGACTATAAAATATGTTTATCTTTTACAAACTGCGAGTTTTATGACATAAAATCCAACAGATAGCTACTGTCAGTGATATCTTTTTATTGTTGTCAATGTAGAAGGATATCACTAATAGTATTTATGTTGTATGTAATGTGGTCTTTTAGATGAAATGGCTCTGATAGAGATTTTGTGTTTAGCATGTTATCAATGATAGAAGCTATTACTGATAGAATGTTATTAATGATAGAAGTTATTATCGATAGCATGTTTTCATTGGTATAACTAATAATATCACCGATAGAAAGATCTCGTCTCATTGGTGCTTCATGCAGATGAGATGTTTTTTTTTATGGAAAACTTGTGTTGCTTCAAGTCTCCTCTGTTAAACCCTAAGTCAATGGGTTCAAGTCGACGGGGTGCGTTTCGTCACCTGAAACTGCGACTCAGTCTCACCGAAAAGTTGAGGAAGAATGTAGTACGAATCCGTATATATTTTCTCCTAAGGCAATGAAGTATTCCAGTCAATGGAGAGAGCTTTTATTGCTAAAAAAGTTATACCAAAACGACAACAATGGCAATGGCAAGGGCGACACTAAAAACGTAAGTCATAAAACAACAATGTCGTCGTCTTCATCTTGCTTCTCGAAAGCAAATTCGAAGGTGATAAAGTACTTCCTCTACTAGACTTCAAAATCGTTGTTGTCATCCTCATTGGATTTGATGTTAAGCCTTCCATTACTGAATGATTTCGATAATGAGTCTGTTTCACTGTCGTCTTTTCGTGTATCTCTTTCATCTTCTTTCTCATGTCACAAACACAAAGATCTTCACAGATTGTCGCTCGATTGCGAAAAAAAGCCAACAAAACCAAAAAAGGCCAACGAAGAAGAAAGTATATGCCCAACGTACATACACATGCAAACTTGAAATTTTAAAACAATTCAAAAATTGATCGGTCAAGATTTGCTAGATTTGCAAATATTTTTAAAAAGTGTTATATTTTTAGATAGTTTCCTTGATTTTTCTATCTATTACAATTATTATTCCCAATTTTTCTATCTATCACAATTATTCTTTATTTTATGCCAGAAGATTCAAGTCCGTGTATATTTCTTCATATATTGATCGTTGATGTAACAAATATTGTTTGGTCCATATTCCATAGTATAAATATAACTTAATGGGAAAATCAAGTATATATCACTAATTAAACTATCATTTGGAGAAATACCAAACTACGAAATTCTTTGAAATATAGCAAATTACATGATACATGTGGGTTAATTTTCCATTAATCCTAAAATACTCTAACCATCCTTTTTAATTCCAATGTAACTAATTCTACATTTTTCTTAATTACATTGTAATTATTTATTAAATTTATAATATTTCCTTTGAGATTTTCACCTAAGAGCCTCTTTCCATGTGAAAAATTTAGCATAAACTTTGTGATTTAATTTGAAAATTATTGAAATATGTATCTCAACTATCCACTATCGTAAAAAAAAATGTTTTGAATTTTTCTAAGGGAAATTATTTCAAATAGTAAAATTGTTGAAAATATTTACAAGATATAGTAAAATTTTATAACTATCAATGATAGACACTGATAGACACTCATAAATTTCTATCAATATCGCTGATAGATTTTTATCCGTATCTATCAATATCACTGATAGAAGTCTATCAATGTTTATCAACGTCTATCATTAATAATTCTAAAATTTTGTTATATTTTGTAAATATTTTGGTTTATTTTTCTATATTTAAAAACAGACCTTTTTCTAAATCATCTCCTAAACTGACTTTTTATATTTGTATTATAGTTCCAATTAATCCTAACTAAATCATCTATTTTTAAAATTATTTTTATGTTTATCTTATTTTGAATCTTCAAATTTTATATTATATTAATTTCCTTAACTTAATTTTTATATTTATATTATATTTTATGTTAGTCATAACTAAATCGTACATTTTTTAAATTGTTTTTATGATTATTTTTATTATAATTTTGTTTCAAAATGTGAAATGTTAAAAACATCTCATTTTTATTAGTTAATCTTATTTTAAAATTTTGAATCATATTATTTTTTGTTTTAAATATTTCATTGGAAATAATAGCAAAATAGAAATTTCATCGAATTTATAGCAAATACACTTTCACTCGCGTGTTACCACTTTTCTTTAACCTTAAAATGCCCTCATCTGAATTTTCAACTGTAATTCTGCCATTTATAGATTTTTTAGCATGAATTCTGATTGTCTCCCTACACTTTTGAATTTTAAAAATCGAATGTAATCCTTTTTTATTTCAATATCATATTTGATCTTAGCTTCAATTTCAAGTTTTATTTTATCTAATTTTTCAAAATTGATCTTTTTCTACTGATTTTATTTTTTGTTCACGATCGACGACAAGTCTACTTTGGAGCCTTGATTTTATTTTTTATCCTCAATCGATGACGAGTCACTTTGGAAGTTTGACTTAATTGATCAAATTCACCAATGCATAGATGAAAGACTCGACTTAATCGACCATCGACTAAGCGTTCGAGTTGCAAATCTCTTCTTTTCAAAGTAATTCCTATCTAGCCATTGTGAAAAGATAAACCCAGTATATGGTTCTAGATATGCTTCTAGATAAGAAACTGAACCTCAGAGTCCCTATCCTTTGCTTTATCGGGCGCGTGAGAAAAATCATAAAATCATATTGTTATCTTTTTTTAAATATTAAAACTAAACTTTTTTTTTTCAAATATCATTTTATTTATTTGTTTTGATTTTTTAAATCTTTTTTCAACTTATTTTTTGTTTTTGCATTTATATTTTTTAATTAGTATATACATACATACATATAAAGCGAGTTAATTTTTTGTTTTAAACAAATTTAAGTTTTTTTTAACCTGTTGTATACCCTCCCCCATCTTCTTTGTGTCAATGATTTCCTTAAAGTAGCAGAGTGGAGAAAATTATGGTTGCGATGATAAATTTAGAGACGGTGATTCTATTTAAGACAACACCATTGCTAGGAGTTGAGGTCAACGATGGAACTTGTGTTGGAGGAATCGAGATAGAAGAAGATGGAATTTGAGTGATCATTGGTGGCTCCAAATGAGTAATAAAATGAAGCCGGTGGAGAATGAGTTAAAGTAAATCTGATGGTGATGTTTTGGTGGAAGAAGAGGGACCACACCCAACAGAGAAAAAAGGGATGAAGATAGAATTGAAGTCGGAGGTGTCGCCACTATTGGTGGAGGAGTCGATTTCAGAGAGGAAAAGGATGACAAATTGGTTGGAGAAGAGGTCGATGCGGTGGTCAGAACCTGGCCAAGATAGACACCGATAGTCTCTAGATGTTTGTTTTAATTACAATGTAATTACGAAGATTTCTGAATAAGTCAATTGCAATCTCATTATGGTTGAGGATAGTTTAGACTTTTATAAATTCGTTTTTTTAAAATTCGTTTTGTCATTTTTACGAGTGAAATGTTCATTTGCTATTTTCATAAATGAAAAGTTAAAATCTGCTATTTTATGAGTGGAGAGAAGGTTGAAGATGATATAATATTGTTGTGTGTTGAGAATATGTTTATAAATGAGGTATATGGGATAACTTTAGATATAAATATTTAATACAAACCCAAGTAATTAAATTATTAACTTTTAAGCTTTTATATAAAGATATCTTGTTATTTAGGGGTCATTTGGTTTAGGGTTTTAGAGATGCATCAAAATAAAAGATGTTTGGAAACAATATATATGGAAATCAAATGTTCAGAATCAAATATGATTGTATTTAATCGATTAGTTAATCAAACAATAAATATCATTAAATCCATCGATAACAAAATTAATTAATTAAGAAAAAAATTATCATTTTAATTAAAAATATTTGAAACTAGTAAATTATAATTAAAACAAACCAATTGATATACTTAATGAGTTTTATATTAATTATACTTCAATATTCAATTATTTTAAATTAATTTAGTTAGTTTTAGAAACTATAAACTCAATTTAAGTTTTATTAATTAATATAATAAAAATATATTTTAATAAAACAATATATTATATACAAAGTGAAAAAATGAGGGGAAAAAAACAATCATGATATGATAATAAAAATATTAATCCAGAATACTAGGAAACGTTTTATAGTTATGATGTGTTAATAATGGGTGAAGTAATAAAAATTAAGTACAATAACTAACTAACTGGTTAAAAATAATCAATAAATAATTAATTATGACCAGTGAAAAAATAAAATTTTAGTATTAGTTCGATTTAATTAATCTCAATTAACTAGTTAGATATGTTTAAGATATTCATTACTGGGTTATCAACAAAATCAATAAAATATTCAATGAGTATTATGCTATAAAATTGAATTAAATATATTTTTACTGAAATATTATTGAGTTATTTTAATTAAATAATTAGATGCATTGGTTTTGGTGAGTTAATATTAACTATATTAAAAAATGAATGATGGAAAAATGGGAAACCTATCATTCTGTAAGGACACGAGAAAGAGAAACCCCACCATTTCATAATACATTATGAAATAGTGAACTTTTTGTTTTCTCAAGCTCCTTCGCCAAATGAGTTTTGTCGACTCTCTCAATAATTGTTGGGTCTACTCACTTAATTTCTTGAATCAAGAAAAGTCCAAATGATGAAATGGCTTCAGCTGAACCAATTCATGATCCAAAAGCCTAGTTAATTTGCCCCAAAAACTTGGTAGATAGATTGTTTGACTCTGGTTGCTCCACAACCTTCCAACTGATGTGCAACACATGGTGAATACCACTTTCACTACCTGATGGAAGAGACACCACTTTCTGATGAGAAAAGAAAAATAACAAACAAATTTTATTTTCTCTCTCTTTTGTTTCAGTATGTTGTTTACAAAAATGCTCTCTAACCCTCTTCTCTTTCCGATTGTTTGCGTGAGTTTGCTGTGAGAATGAAGAAGAAGAAGAAACATGCAATGTGATAAAGAGAAAGAAGGGAAGAAGAGATACACGGAGATGTATGTGGTTCGGCAATTGAGTGCCTACATCCACGGGAAGGAGAAGAACTTTATTATTCAAGAGCTAAGTCACTTTCGTTACAAATCTTGTAGCTTTCTTGTAAGTTTTTGAAAGATTGTCCTACTAAATATAAATGATGCATATTTATACTTTGAGCTAATACAAATAGTTACATAACAAACTGTAAAAAATTGTAAAAAGCTGTTGAAGACTTGATTTGTATGCTTGAGCTTATTTATACTTCAAATCTTCATCTTAAGCTCAACATGCAAGCTTTTCTCCTTCCAGATCTAACTTGTCTTCACCTTTTTTCAGGTAGCTGGAAGCCAATCTGACCAAGATAGTTTGAGAGCTTGAGCTTTGAAATAGGTTTGGTAAGCATATCAGCAGCATTCTTAGTGGTATGAACTTTGTGTACTTCGACTTCACCTTTTTTTATTCTGTCCCTTACGAAATGATATTTTATATCTATGTGTTTGGTCCTTGAGTGGTATTGAGGGTTTTTTGAACGATGAATGACACTTTGGTTATTACAGTAGATTTTAACTACTGTTTGATTGATACCAAAGTCTTTCATCAACCTCTTTAGCCACAATGCTTCTTTTATAGCTTCTGATAATACCATGTATTCTGCTTCCGTAGTAGATAGGGTTGTGATAGACTGAAGATTTACTTTTCAACATAGTAAATTTGGACCATATAAGAATAGATAACATGTTAATGATCTCCTTTTGTCTTGGTCACTTGCAAAATCTGAATCAACATATCCATATAGCTCTAATTCTGTTTCTTTTGTACTTTGATATGTTAATTTAGATTGTTTATACCATATTAAGTATCTTAATATCCATTTTGTTGCTTCCCAGTGTCTTTTTCCAGATATGCATCTACTGACAAGACTAGTACAATACGATAAGTCTGGTTTAGTTGATATCATTAGATACATTAAACTACTTATTGCTTCGTTGTAAGGGATTAATTGCATTTGAGTCAAATGTTCTATATTTGTTTCTTAGGTGAATTATCTAAGGAGAGTTTAAAATGACTAGCAATAGGTATAGTAATAGGCTTAGCATTAGACGTATTGAACCTTTTAATAACTTTTTCACAGTAGTTTGTTTGACTGATGGTGAGGATAGAGGAATCCCTATCTCTGTTTATTTCAATCCCAATAATCTTTTTAGACTGACCCAAATCTTTCATGTCAAACTCTCTCTTTAGGAGATCTTTGACATGTTTTATATCCTCCTTAGATTTCCCAGCTAGCAACATATCATCCACATAGAGGAGTAAATAGACTTTGTCCTTATAGATAGTTGAATAACATAAGAACAAATGTCATAGGTACTTCTTTAAAACCCAATACTCTCTATGTAGTCATTGAATCTTCTATACCAGCATCTAAGGGATTGTTTAAGACCATATATAGATTTGTTTAGGAGACAATAAAGATCTTCCTTTCCTCTTTCTTCAAACCATTTAGGTTGAACCATATAGATAACCTCTTATAGATTTCTATGAAGGAAAGTTGTTTTAACATCTAGTTGATCTAATTCAAGGTTGTAATGAGCAACTAGAGATAGTAGAAGTCTGATAGAGGTTTGCTTTACTACTGGTGACAAAATTTCAAAATAGTCTATGCCTTCCCTTTGAGTAAATTCCTTAGCCACTAACCTAGCCTTATACCTAGGTTTTTCTTCTTTAGTAGAACCCTCCTTTAGTTTATATCCATTTGGAAGCTATAGGCTTGCATACTTTAGGAAGAGGAGTCAGGGTCCAAGTGTTTTTTACACTGAGTGATTCTATTTCTTCACACATAGCTTCAATCCAAGACCTAGTATTAGGGCAGCTCACTGCCTCATCAAAAGTAGTAGGTTCTTGGTCATTAGGAGCTATTGTGACATTTAGAACTAGGTTCATGTAATTAGTTTCAGTATACCTAGCTGGAGGAACTATCACTCTTCTTTGTCTATCCTTAGTTGATAAGTACTAACTCAGATCAGGTTGAGTTTCAGTATGCTCAGTAGACTCACCTGAGTTTTTCTCTTGTTCTTCTTCAGATTCATTAGGAGGATTATGACTAGTGGATGAATCTTTAGGTGCCTCCACCTCAATCCTAGCAGTAGTAGGGTTTTTAGGAACTTCACAGGTTATCTTTTCCTTTTGCACAAACATCTCTTTCTCTCTAAAAGTAACATCCCTGCTTACAACAAATCTTTTCTCAATAGGATTCCACATCTTAAAGCCTTTAACACCTTCTGAGAACCCAACAAACATACACTTTACTGCCCTAGATTTTAGTTTCCTTTGACTTTGGTGAATATAGCCAACACATCTAAATACCCTTAGATTATCTAGGTTAGGAGGATGTTTTATCCATTTTTCTTCAGGAGTTAGGAAGTTTAGGGAGGAATGAGGACACCTATTTAAGGTGAAAACAGTGTAGCTTGTTGCCTTAGCCCAATACTTTTCACTAAGAATAACATTTGAAAGTAGACATCTGACCTTTTCCATGATTGTTCTATAAGTCTCTCAACAACTCCATTATGTTGAGGAGTAAATCTAACAGTCCTATGCCTAGTTATGCCCGTTTCTTTACAAAACTTATTAAACTCTTCACTACAGAATTCTAGTCCATTATCAGTTCTCAAGTATTTAATTTCTTTAGAAATTTGCTTCTCCATCATGAGTTTCCATTCCTTAAACTTATCAAACACTTGGTCTTTAGTTTTAAGGAAGTAAACCCAACTTTTTTCTAGAGAAGTCATAAGTGAAAGAGAGTAAATACCTTGAGCCACTTAGGCTAGGTGTAAGAGCTAGACCCCATAGGTCTGAGTGAATATAATCTAGGATAGCCTTTGTGATATGTTGTGCTTTAGTAAAATTTTGTCTTGTAGCCTTTCCTAAAACACAATGTTCACAAAAAGTTAAATTATCTAAGAGACCTTTAGGTAGAATCCCTTTCTTAGATAAGACTTATAGGCCTTTAACACTAATGTGAGATAATCTTTTGTGTCAAACATCAGTCTCAGTGATCTCATTTGTGGTGGCAACATGTGCCTCTATCATCATTTCAACTCCTTTAACCACAAATAAGTCATTTACTTTTTCCCTAACAAATATTACCTTAAAGTCTTTTAGCACCTCAAGGGTTCCTCCTTTGCCCCTATATTCACACCCAATTGCATCAAACATTCCTAAGAAAATTAGGTTTCTCTTAAGAAGTGGAACATATCTCACATTTCTAAGAAGTTTAACAGTTCCATCCTTAAGTTTCATAGAAACAGAGCCAATACCTTCTATTTTATAGCTTAGGTTGTTTCCCATGTAAACCACTTCTCCTTCAATTTCTTTATAGGTGTTGAACCATGGTCTCATAGAGGTCATGTGATAGGTGCATCCAGAATCTAGAACCCAATCATATTTTCCTAGGGGATTTACATGGTTGGATTTTTCTAAGGTTGAGGCTAGAGCATCTGAGTAGATATAAGATCCTTCTACCACAGAAGCTTCAGGCTGTTTACCTTTAGAGTTTTTTTCTTTCTCTTGGTTCTTCCTTTTAAGAATAAAACAATATTTGATTAAATGTCATTTCTTTTTGCAGTATTTACATTTTAGTTTCTGTTTAGGCTTATTTTCTTCCAAATTATGTGGTTTTCTGTCATTTGAGTGATTTGGTTTCAAATTTCCTTTAATAAATAATCTTTCACCACTAGATTGATCCTTTTTGACAATTTGTAACTCTAGCTCTCTAGTTCTTAAAGCTGATATTATTGTATTAGTATTTATGTTATCTCTTCTGTATTTTAGAGCATTTTTAGTTTCCTACAAGGTTCAGGTAGAGAATTAAGAAGCACATAGGCCTCATTTTCATCTCCAAGTTTCTTTCCTAAGGCTTTGAATTCAGCAACAATTTTCTTGAATTCATCTAGATTATTAGTTAGAGACTTTAATGAATCTATTTTAAATGTAAAGAATTTTTCCCTAAAGTACATTTTACTAGGAAGATCCTTTGTAGCATATAAGTCTTCCAATTTAATCCATATCCTATAGGTTGTCTCTTGATCGAAAACTTTTTTTAAAACATTGTCACAAAGGTTTAAGACTAATGTACCATAAGCTGCCAGGTCCCAATCTTCTTTTTCTTAAGTTGTCACTGAGGCTGGGAGTGTAGATGGGTCAATGAGAACTCTGTGAGCCTTCTGTTGGCCAATAATTGCTTTGATTTTGGCCTTCCATAGGCCAAAAACTCCTTTACCATCAAACTTCTCTACTTCGAATCTTGCTACTGACATCCTAGAGTGAAACTTGAATCTTGAATCTTCAAGAATTACAATCTTGTAAGTCTTTTGCTCTAATACCACTTTGTTGGGTCTGCTCACATAATTTCTTGAATCAAGAAAAGCCCAAATGATGAAATGGCTTCAGCTGAACCGATCCGTGATCCAAAAACCTAGTTAATCTACCCCAAAAACTTGGTAGGTAGATTGTGTGGCTCTGGTTGCTCCACGACCTTCCAGTTGATGTGCAACACGTGGTGAATACCACTTTCATTGCCTGATGAAAGAGACACCACTTTCTGATGGGAAAAGAAAAATAACAAACAAATTTTATTTTCTTTCTCTCTCTCGTTTTAGTCTGCTGTTTACAGAAATGCTCTCTAACCCTCTCCTATCTCTGATTGTTTGCGTGAGTTTGCTGTGAGAATGAAGAAGAAGAAGAAACATGCAATGTGATAAAGAGAAAAAAGGGAATAAGAGCTACACGAAGATGTATGTGGTTCGGCAATGGAGTGCCTACATCCACGAGAAGGAGAAGAACTTTATTATTCAAGAGCTAAGTCACTTTCTTTACAGATCTTGTAGCTTTCTTGTAAGTTTTTGAAAGATTGCCCTACTAAATGTAAATGATGCATATTTATACTTTGAGCTGATACAAGTAGTTACATAACAAACTGTAAAGAAATTGTAAAAAGTTGTTGAAGACTTTTGTATGCTTGAGCATATTTATACTTTAATAATATTTATTTATTTATTTATTATCATTATCCCTCTACCAATCCAGATTTTTTCCCTGTTCGAGGATGGTTGGTGTACCTAACTCTGTTGATTTAGTGAATTCTCCTTTATTAGGGACTATTTAGGACGTTGAGTTGAGATAGAATTTCTGTAGTTTATATGTTTGTTGAGTTTATATATATGTATATGTGAAATTCAGATGTTTGTGTTTGGGGTACATGGTTGAATTCATATGTAGCTGAGTTCATATGTCTCTGGTATCTGATGCGGTTTTTTGAATTTAAAGTAATATGCTTTTATCACTACTATTTTTGTTTTAAAACTTTAATAATTCTACCCATCTTTATTTGAATAAAATATGGATTGCAGTTTTTTTTTTTTTTTTTTCCTTTTGATTTTTAAAGTTTTTCTTTCTTTCTTTCTTTCTTTAGGCAACAAACAACAATTAAATTAAACAAGATATGATCTTGCTGCTTACTTGCTATATCTCTGCGTGCTTGCACGACTCCCATTACATTTCTTGCAGAAATAGGGTTAAATAAAATGAGAAATCAAAAAGAAAATCACAACTTTTTATTCCTAATTATTCTCTATGAATTTCGTTATCATCTTTTCTTTTTCTTCTTCTTCCTGTTATTACTCTGTATTTTTACTATGTCATGAATTTTTTTAATTAAATCTCTTATATCATCTTAGCAACTAATGAAATGCCACTAAATTTCTTCAATAATTTTCCTATCAATTCCTCTAAATTTGGAGGATCATCATAGAATAAATCGCTTTATTTTTTTTCCCACTAATTCTGGTTGAAAATGTTACAAATTTTCATTTATGATCTTTTTTTGTTATATGTTACATACTTTTCAATTGCATACATATTTTTTGTCTTGATATTCCTAACACTAATTTGATATGTGATTTTAATTAAATAATTTTTTTTTTTACAAATGTTTACGTATAAATATTGTACTTAGTGTAGACAAAATACTATTTTTTGTATAATCAACAATCCTACAACATACTTTAACAGTCATAAGTCTTATAATAGTCGAAAGTGATTGTCGAAGTTGATTACCGAAGATGATTTTTCACTGGAGTCTGTAGTCGGAAGTGGTTGTCGGAACCTGAAGTTGGTCGAATGAAGGTGATATTGGAGTTAATTATTGAAGTTTGTCATCGGAGGTGGTTTTTTAAGCCTAGAGTTGGTCGGGCGAAAGCGGTCATCGAAATTGATCATTGAAGATGATTATCGCCATAGTTTGTAGTCGAAGGTGATTGTCGGACCCGAAGTTAGTCACGTGAATGTGGTATTAGAGTTAATTGTCAGAGTTTGTCGTCGGAGGTGGTCGTAGAAGTCCCGAGTTGGTCATTGGAGTTGCTCACTCAAATGTGATCATCAAATGAGATTTTCATCGAAGTTTATCGTTGGAGGTGGTGGTCGGAGCCTACGAAAGTGGTTATCGGATTTGATCATTGGTTGTCAGAGTTGGTTGCACGAAGGTTGTCGAGCATGGAGTTGGTCGCTGAAGTTGTCATCAGAGTTCAGAGTTAATTATCGAAGTGTGAAAGTGGCCAATGGGTGGAGCCATTGAAAACATTGAAGTAAGGGAGAGTTTTGGTGAGTTGGTAAAATATACCAACTCAACTCCACCAACATCTAAAGTTGGTGACTCAAATAATAAATTAGTATATTATATCAACTCAACTGAACTCATGTTGGTGAGTCAAACACCCTTTTAGTATGTATTTAATGATATCGTTATCAATGGAATAATGAGATGTTTGGAAATACAGAGTTTTCACGTCAAACCCATAAGCTTTGTATCAAATAAGGGTATTGGAAGCCTTACTAATTCTCATCACAATTTGTAAGCCTTACTAAGCCTTACAAATTCTTCGAAAATGCATTTTCTTTTAAACACTTTATGTAAAAATTGTTTAAAATTTAAACACTTGCATGTTTGGTTATATTTTTTCAAAGTATTTATATACATAAGTTAACTTGGTTTGTTCTACACCAAAGTGTTTATAGTAACGTCAAATTACCATAAAGAACTATTAAATGCTATAAACTAATTATGTTAAAATCAAACACTATTTTCATTGTTTTTTCTATTAAAAATAGAATATTTTTGGATAATTCAATTTTAGAAGCACGTCTATCTTGAAATTTAAATACATAATCATTAAAAAAAATTGATCTCAAACAACCATACATAAACGATAATATTTTTTATCGAATAATATAATATCAACAAGATATAAGAAGTTGTGCAGTTCATTTACGTTCTTATTTCATCCCATTTCACGAACAATCGAACCCCCATGTTCATTAATGTTCTCATGATTTCTTTCATTATTTGAAGATAGTAACATCTCATCGTCGTCATAAGACTTGAACTCAAGATTTGTGTTTGAATGAACTATTGTAAAGTTATGGAAAGCCATTGAAGTAACAACATTTTTCATTTGTTTGTCAAATGGAAAACTATGCATTTGTCGAACAATTTTTCATCTATTCTTCCAAACACCAGATGTTCTCTCAATTTTCCATCTATATTCATAGACATTTCAATCAAGTAAAAATTCAATATTAGAACCGTATAACACAAAAATAAAGTTTATAAGAAAAACAAAGTTCATATATGCAATTTTTTATGCAGTATATAGCATTTCAACCCTAAACATAGTATCAGTTAACTACGAAATTCCTACTGTCACAAAAAGCATCAATCACCAAAAGCAACAATCAGTTCAAAGTTCGACTACTTGGATAAAATATAAAAACTAAAGAACTAAGCTATAGACCATACATAACAAGAAATGAATCCAATTAAAGTAAAAATACTATGCACGAAATAATGCAATTGAAACAAGTGAATTGTTAAATCATGGAATGGACAGAAATAATAATAATAATAAAGGTATCTCAAAGGAAACCAACTAAGATCAAATTTTCAAGTAAAGTGGAACTATCACACAAAAAAAACAGTTGATATTTGAATGCTAGAAGAATCACGTCGAACCTCCGTCAGGCCGTAACCCTACCATCGATTCGTGTTTCCCAGCCGTCGCTATTCGATTTTTTGAATCTTACAAACAGAACCTGTATTAATAAATTTTGTTTTAATGGTCAAAATATTTTGGATTTTCAATGTGCCTTTACGAGTAACGACCCTTGTTACCTATCTCGAAATGTTAGTCGTTACATATTTCATTTCGATCAAAGTAAATTGAAAATGAGGAAGGTGGAGGGGAATGCAAGGGCGGTCCTGTCATTTCAACATGTCTTTAAATTTTGAGAGAGATTCCCGATTAAACACAAAAAAAAACACTTTTTTTTTCTTTCTAAAATCTATTTCCAAGCATTTTCTTGAAAATAGTTTATTTTCCAAACTCATTTTTTAAAAAGTCATTTTAGATAGTTGCTAATCATCTCGTTTATTTTTAAAATAAATTATTTTAAGAATTAACACCTAAAAATTAATCCAAACGCATCCTTAATATACAAAACAAAAAGTGTATTAAAATCTATCAAATATTTAATATTTAAACAACGAATAGTAAAATAACGAGGGTTACATATTAATGGGATGTAAACACCAAATGTACAATGTAAACCTATACCTATGTCTATATCTGGATAGACGTTTGATCCCAACTCTTTATATACTTGGATTGGAAGATAAAACTATGAAAGATTAACGACACTTGTTTACAAAATTTGAATAGAGCTTTTAGAGGACATCCAAGTATAGAAAGTTATGAACTATTTGATAAAGTTAATAAGACATAAAATTGATTTTTTTTTAGTTATGGTGTCTACGGATTCTTTGGCAAAATAAAGAGTGAAGTTCACAACTTTGATATTGCATTATTTGGGCGATACACCCTCTTAGATTTATCTTTAACACATTTAGTTTTCTCTTAGTAAAATAAATTCTATCGAAAAGTTTTAATCATATAGTCAGTCTTTCAATATAAAATATCCTTTTAATGGTTAATTCCATGTAGATAATTTGAATGTAAAGATAAATGACTTAAATCTTAAAAAATAATTATCTATAAGATTATCTATATATTTATTATAAATATTGAGCCATATCCATTATCTTGCCGAACTTAAAATTTATATATCATACATATAATTGCAATAACAATGATAACAAATTTATGGTTTAAATCTTAGTGTGGTTTCTAAACTTTGAATAATGTTATATTTTAGTCCCTAGATTTTTAGAAAGGTTTGTTTTAGTCATTGAATTTTAAATATTGTCATATTTTGGTCCTTAAACTTTTAAAAATATTCGTTTTAATTCTTAAACTTTTAAAAAATGTTTATTTTGGTCATTGCTATATTAAGATTTTGTTAACGGTTTAACAAATTTGTGAGGTGATTGATATTTTTTTATGACTAAGCTATCAAATAAGTTAGCTACGCTAAAAAAATCTAGAGTTTCAATTTTAAATAAGATGGCAATGTGAGAGAATTTAAAATACATTATTAGTTCAATATTTTGGTGTGTTTGTTGTTGGCATTTTACTTAACTTTCATCTCGTTCAATACATTACGAGTCTAGTCACTAAAAAATACAAGTTTCCTCACCTTTCTATTGAAGAGTTAACATGATTTTAATAGTGGGCACTAAAATAAACACTTTTTAAAAGTTTAAGAACTAAAATGAGCATTTTTAAAAGTTTAAAGACCAAAATATAATAAGATTCAAAATCAGGGACTAAAATAGGATTTAAACTGAAAAAGAATATAGAGGGTGTAACTATTTATGTTTAGCTTAAGAGAAATTTATTCTAGTGAACATCCCCATGACATTTTGATTCAAATAGGAGAATCTAGGGGTTAGCTCGAAATTTGGTCTCACTTTTCAATTTACTCAATTTTTGCATTTTACTTATGTCATCATCCTGTGAATTTACCACTTTAACTTTTCTCCCTTATTCATTATTCACTATCTCTTTTGTATGAATTTTTCTTCCTCTCCCCATTTTCTTGCTTTTTTTTTTTTTTTTCGGTGATTTCTTCTATTTGCGATGCTCTTTGTTTCTAGTAATTTTCCATTTTATTTTCCTGTGATTTATGTCTGTGTCGCTCTTTTCCTCCATTTTTCTAGCAAGTTTTTCTTCCTACCTTATTTTCTTCACTTGGCCTCCTTTTTCGGTGATTTCTTTTGTTTATGTCGATGTCTTCTTCTTCTTCTTGAATAAAAGTTGTAAGTTGAAGAATGAATCAAGATGAGACGAAGAAACGGGAGTGAGACTAAGAAACGAGAGGAACGGGTGAGAGTGAGAATTTAAAATAATGAAGGAACTCAAAGGAAAAAACTACAACATTGACGAGGAAGAAGTTAGATGATGAAATAAGAGGAGGAAGCGAGAAGGAGAAACAAGATGAAGAAGTGAGAGGAACAATTCAAAAGAAGGGAAAAAATGAAGAAGAACAACGTGAATCGGAGAAAGATGAAGGAGCGAGAGGAACGAGAGAAAAAAGCGAAAAATCTGGGTCGCATCTAGCCTCACATGCGTTTTGGGGTCAAAAGGATATTTTCACATGCTTATGACATAAGCATAAGACCAAATTTCGAGTGGGCCTCTAAATAGGGGTCATCGGTACAGATTTCCCTTCAAACAACACAATAAAACAATAATAAATTCGTTTTATTTTAACGGTTGAACTGGAAACACGTGTCAAGACCAGATGATAGAAACGTGGCACAATCTCACGAAATCACAAAAATTCAACCCTCCCGCCACTGGCACAAAAATCAAAAAGCAAAAATTTCCCCAGTTCCCTCCTTTTTCCACTTACACTTTTCTCCCTCTTCTATACTTTTATCTCGCTTTGTCGCCATTATTCAAACTTCCGCTGCAAGATTCATCCCTCAATCAACAAAACCGCTCACTGATTCTCCTCCATCTTTACACTTTCAAAGATCTTCGCCAGATTCTCACTCTCCATCTACCGCCTCCAATTCAAGTTCCGCATTCTGATGGTTTTCTCCCTCTCCAGCTTCCTAGGGCATTGTGTCATCTATCGTATTTGAGTTGCCGATGGAAATTGATTATTCCGGCAAAGCGTTTTTAGGTGTTCAGTTCGTTCTCTTTGGATTCAATAACGTCGATGAGAAACAGGTATCTCGCTTCTTCTCTCTGTTGCTTGCTTGTTTTATTTGCTATGACTGTGAGTTAAGCAGTTGAAGAATTGGTTTCGAATGCTATTTTGTTGTTTTTATCTCTCTTTTAGGTTCGGTCTAAGCTAATCGATGGCGGCGGGGTTGATGTTGGTCAGTATGGTCCGAGTTGCACTCATGTGATCGTGGACAAGAATAAGATTGTTCATGTAAACCCTACTTCCTTTCATAGTCAATTCGACAATTGATTTTTTAGTTTTCAAGATTATTATGTTACTCGGTTTGATTTTACACTGCTATGCTGCCTTGTGAATTCAGTTTCACTGTTACTCTGTGTGATTGATAGGACGATCCGGTTTGTGTTGCTGCTCGAAATGATGGCAAGTTGCTTGTCACGGGCTTATGGGTTGATCATAGATATGATTCTGGGTTGCTTGCAGATGCTACTTCGGTGGGTTCTTAACTCAATTATTTTGTTCATATTGTTCTGCGTTTAAATTGAAATGATTGTCTTTGTACTTAATAGTTTGTTTTCATGGTTCGGGTCCCATTATTGCACATACCACAAGCAATGGTTTTCATAGATTTCTTATGGAAATGTTGTTGGATTTAAGCTTTTAATACTGAAATACCTTTGACTGCGAACTCCAAGACACCATTATTAATTGAATGCAATATGATTTAAATATCCTTGTAATTTATTATTCAATTATAGCCGTGACCAATACAATTGGGCGCATGGGGAAATATGATGTTGCTTGCATCAAATGGTATTTTGAGGATTCACGAGTGTCTTTGGTCTCTATTCTATATCTTTATTATCAGCATACTTATAAGTTTATCTTGTTAGCCTTTTAACAGGTATTGTACAGACCGTTAAGAGAACTGAGTGGTATCCCAGGGGCTAAAAGTTTGATCATGTGCTTGACTGGGTACCAACGACAGGATAGAGATGATGTTATGGTATTGGATATATGCATTTGTCTCTTTTCTTTTGCTTGACCAGTGGTTATCTATTGGTTATTGTTGTTTCAATTTTACAATTTTTTTCCCCACGTGCCTTGCAGACAATGGTTGGCTTGATGGGTGCTCAATTCTCTAAGCCATTGGTGGCAAACAAGGTTACCCACCTCATATGTTACAAATTTGAAGGTACGCCTGTCTTGCTTCTTTTTATGTGTGCTGTGCCCATCCTTTCTTAGTTTATAATGTCCTTATTTTTATTTTTCCACTTGAGCAAAGCTTTGATGTTAGTGGAATATTACTGACCATTAGTATGATTTATAATGGTCAGTACTTCCTCTTCAGTAAATGACATTCTTGCTTCATTAGCTATTGATTCTTTTGATGCAATCTATAAATATTAGCGGATCTAATATTTCTGGCTTCTAAATATGCGATAAAAGACTGAATTATTTGTAATGTGGGTAATGTGGGAATGCGGTGTTAGGTTCTTTGTCTATCTATTAATTTGTTTCAAACATAGTGATTTATCTATACATGTTAGTTTTTTGGAAATAGGCTTATTTGACGTATTAAACACATAGTTTAGCAAAATTACAGCAAAGCCCTTTAATGAGCTACAAAGAAGTGAGGACAAAAGGGTAAAATGGAAACAATGGATGTGAGCTCACAAATTAACAAATCACCCTCTTGAGCAAAATATCATCAAACTGCACAAACTAAAATTTCAGTTCTCTGAAACAAATGATCAAAGTTTCTTAGAACTATTAGCCAGCCCCTAAATTTAGGAGCTTGACACAAATATTCAAATCTGTTACCTGCCAAAGCTAGTCAACAGATCAGCGTTGTTTTCAGATGTATGAATTTTTGACAAAGACAGCCTTTTCTCTTGAATGGCATCATGAATATAGTGATATCTAACATCAATATGTTTTGATCTGTTGTGAAAGCTGGGATTCTTTGACAAAGCAAGGGCACTTTGGCTGTTGTAAAACAATTTCATTGAACAGGAAGCAGAGGACATTTGAGCAATCAAACCTTTCAACCAAACTGATTCCTTCACTGCATCAGCAAGCGCCATATACCCTGTCAATGAATGTCTTCTATCAGCAGATACATAGTTAGAATTGGCGTATCCCACTAAACAATCATCGGTTTCAATAGCTTTTGAGAACATCAATCCCTTGTCAACGGTTCCTTTTATATATCTTAGGACCCACTTGGATGCCTCCCAGTGAACCTTACCAGGGCTACTCATGTATCTGCTAATCATGCTCATGGAGTATGCTAAGTCTGGTCTGCAAGAGATCATACCATACATGAGACTTCTGACTAGATTAGCATAAGGGACAGTCTTCATCTGATTCAATTCTTCTTCTATGGAGGGAGACTGATTAGATGACAACTTGAAGTGCTGTGCCAAGGGATTTTTCGCTGGTTTACTGTTCTCCATATTGAATTGCTTCACAATTTTATTAAAACAGTCAATTTGAGAGATGAAAAGAAAATCTCGCTGTCTGTCTCTACTCAATTCCATGCCCAGAATCTTTTTGGCAGGGCCTAAGTCTTTCATCTCAAACTTGTCGCTTAGTTGACCTTTCATCTTTTGAATTTCTTGCATATCATTTGAAGCTATTAGTATCTCATCAACATAAAGCAACAAAAAAATAAAAGACTTATTGTTGATGACTTTCTTATAAACATGAGTCGCATGCAATTTTTTCAAAACCATGTGAAACAATGAAGCTGTCGAAACATTTATTCCACTGTCTCGATGATTGTTTCAGCCCATATATCGATCTTTTCAAATGGCACACCATATCCTCTTTTCCAGATTGTTCATAACCCGGGGGTTGTCTCATATATCTGTTTTCATCCAAAGTTCCATGCAAGAATGTTGTTGTAACATCCATTTGTTCAAGCTCCAAGTTAAATTGGACTACAAGGGACAATGGGACCCGAATTGAAGTGTGTCTCACAACAGTAGAAAACACTTCATTATAGTCAATGCCCTCTTCTTGTGTGAAACCTTTAGCCACTAATATTGCCTTGTAACGTGGCTGTTGTATGCCTTGATCCCGGGTTTGATCTTAAACAGCCATTTGCAGTCAATCAATTTTCGTGTTTGGAGGTTGTTTCACCAGCTGCCAAGTTTGATCTTGGTGCAGGGAGTTTATTTCACGGTCCATAGCATCTATCCATAATTGACTGTTCTCACAACTAACAGCTTGCTTGAAAGTGTTTGGTTCTGGAGGCAAATTGTCTTCAAGGCAATTTAAAGTAACAATATCAAGTTCATCATACCTTGCTGGAGGTCGGATGATCCTCCTTTCTCTATCTCTAGTGAGTTGGTAAGATTGAAGTTGAGGGTTTGAAGGTGGAGGGTTATCATCTTGTGTATGAGATGTTGCCGTATCACCCTCTGAAGAATGTCTTCTTGGTTGGGGTTCTGATTTTCTTGTTCAAGAGCGTCAATGGGTGTAGTTTCTGATGAATATTGTGATCCTTCACCAGTTTGTGGTTCAAAGACAGGGGTCTGCAATTCTAATTCAAAGTCTTTGTTTTAAGTAGATTTTGATGTTTCTTTAGAATGAGGCTCTTTCCAAGGCATCACTTCCTCATTGAAAGTTACATCTCTACTAACAAAGCATTTTTTATCGCCTGATTCTAGTGACCACACTCTATACCCTTTGGTCCTATGAGGATACCCCGAGAAGATACATCTCTTAGCTCTAGCTTCAAGTTTACCTTGTTTTATGTGTGCAAAAGCAGCACATCCAAAGACTTTTAAATGTTCAAGTTTAGGTGGTCTTCCATTCCAAATCTCTTGAGGAGTTTTAAAATACAAAGCAGTAGATGGGCTCGTATTTATGATATATGCAGCTGTGTTTACTGCCTCTCCCCATAAGGTTTTTGGAAAATTAGAGCTTAAGAGCATACATCTAACCTTGTTTAGAATAGTTCTATTGAATCTTTCTGCTAATCCGGTTTTGTTGGGGAGTGCCAAGAATGGTTAGATGTCTCAAAATGCCAGAATTCTTGCACAATTTGTTAAAATTTTCATTCAAGAATTCTAGTCATTATCTATTCTAAGAGTCTTTATTTTTCTACCAGCAGAATTTCAACCAGATTTTGCCATTCAACAAACTTTGCAAACATTTCATCTTTAGTTTTTAGCAGAAACACCGATAATTTCCTTGAAAAATCATCAATAAAGGTAAGAAAGTACCTTGCACCTCCATGTGTTTGGACCTTAGAAGGCCCACAGAGATCTGAATGCAGATAGTCATGCTTTCCTTTTGCCTTGAAGGTGCCTTGTCCAACATGCAGTGATCACAGAAGTCCAGCCCTGTAGGCTTATGACTACCAATAAGGCCTTGCTTGAATAAGCTATCAAGACCTTTATAACTAATGTGGCCCAATCTCTTATGCCATAACAAAGTAGTCCTATCTTTTGGTTCCGTGACCACATTGAGCTTCCCTGAGACTGCACTGCCTTGCAAAATGTATAAACCATCTTTCAAGACTCCTTTCATCTTGACAACAGAGTCTTTCAAGACCAACAAACTTCCTCTGATTTGTAGTTGCAACCAGATTTGTCTAAGGTTCCTTGGGAGATAAGATTTCTTTTCAAGCCTGGCACATACCTCACTGATGTAAGGATTTTAGAAGAGGCATCAAACATTTTGATTTTTATAGAACCAATGCCTTTTATATCACACGAGCGGTTATTTCCCATGACAACCTTTCCTCCAAATTCTTGAAGATCCAAGAACTAATGCTTGTGCGGAGACATGAATTGTGCAACCTGAAACCATGACCCAGTCATCTGATTCATTTGAGTCACAGACCATGAGAACCTCAGTCAACAGATTCATAACCTTTGAGAACGTTTGCAGCTACTTTATTTTCTTTTTTAACAGGGAGCTTACCTTTCCTTCTTAAAATAGGACATTCATACTTGGTATGACCTTCCTTATGACAATAGTTGCAAGTGATTTTGTCCTTTGTACCTTCCTTCTGATTCGACTTCGAAGGTTGCTTATTATTCTTACTGTTTTGGCCTTTCGATTAGTTGCCTTTAGTAAACAAAGCAACAGAATCTTCTTCTCTGATTTCAATTCAAGCTCCTTAGATCGAAGAGAATTCAGAACTACATCCAGAGTCAACAAATCTCTTCCACATTTTATCGCTGATTTCATTCTTTATATTTTTCAGGCAGGGAATTTTGGAGAATCACAGCTTGATTTTCTCCATCCAAATTTTCACCGGAATTCACTAGATCCTGACAAATTCTATTAAAATCGTAGATGTTTTCTTCTAAGCCTTTTGAGAGTCCACTTTAAAACTGAACAGCCTCTCTTTCATATAGCTCTTATTAGTGAGTGACCTAGACATGTATAGACTATCTAACTTAGTCCAGAGTTCAGAAACGTTATCAATATCACTCTTCTCGGAACATTGTCAGCAAGATATAAAATGACAGTACATAGGTGATTTCAGCCATTTCTTGTTTATCTTCTTCAGACATACTGCTACTTACCTGGATTGAGTAGGGCTTTAACAACTTTCTGCTGAACAAGTAATGCCTTCATCTTCTTCTTCTAGAAAGTGAAATCTCCTTTGCCGTCAAATTTGTCGATCACAAATTTGGCATACATATACGAATTTGACAACAGGCACTCATGGAGGAAACTTCAACGAACGAAATGAAGGAAGCAGCGAAGTTTTCAACCAGAATCTTCAACGAGCTCTGATATCAATTGTTGAACAATTTGAAAGAAAACTGAAATTAAGTAGATAAGAAAGAAGAAAAAACAGAGTTATAGTGGTTCGATATATGTCTACGTCCACTTTCGAATCAGAGAGGCTGAGTAATTTTATTCAATCACAGTCGTCTTTCCCTACAAAAGTTTGAAGGAGATGATCTTATAATTCCTTTCAGACCTCATTCCAAAAACGTGTAAACTAATTAATCATTACCAGTTTACACCAAGCTGTTAAGCAAGCAAAATTACAGTAAAGCCCTTCAATGAGCTACAAAGAAGTGAGGACAAAAGGGTAAAATAGAAACAATAGATGTGAGCTCACAAATTAACAACTAGTTAGCTAATGGGCAGTTGCTCATATTTGTTTGTTCCAAAATCTTAAGGGGACATGTGGATGGGTTCAAAGCTTATTGCCGAAATGATTAGTATTATGTAATCTAAATTTGGTTGTAAGGTTCATGATTTCGAAAAGTTAATTATGCAGCATTAAAGGGTTTTGATAAGCCTCGATTTATTTAACATGGTTTATAAACCAAGCCATGTGAATTATTTTTTACAAGCAAATGTAATAGAGCCATATAGGCTCAACTTCCTACCATTAGATTACTCGAATTTAATAGGTGAGCCAAACACCTCTTCGAAGATTTTTTATTTTATTTATTTTTTGTGCTGATTTGTTATCCAATTTCTCAAAGAGAGTCAATCATAGTGGTCAATACCATGTACAGGGGATAAATATGAGCTTGCTAAAAAACTGAGGACCATAAAGCTTGTCAATCATCGTTGGCTGGAAGACAGGTGCTTTTTATTTATATTCCCTTGTTGAATCCTGTAATATCAACTCATTTTCATGTGTTCTGTAAACAAATATAGGTATTTATTTGACCTGTATTTTATTTCTCATCAGCTTGAGAGAATGGATGCTACTTCCAGAATCAAATTACAACATAAGGTATGTGGGCGCATTGTCTTGGTCACAATGCATGACAGTCTTGTATCGGCTTGACTTTTTGTTCCCTTTGCTTGACCCATTTTATTTGTGGAGATCTATTACCTCTATTAAAATAGCCAGGGATCTGAATTCTCTGATGTCATTTCCTACTCTTGTTTTGAGAAATATCATTTGGGTCTCAGTAATCTTTAATGAAATTACCTTCACCAAGTATGATCGGGGACACTGCCCTTTGTTTGCAAATTGCAGAATATATTGCTAGGTGTAGCTTCTCGGGATGCTAACTGACGTATGCTTCCATTTGTTTATGGGATTGCCATTTTGAATAACCAATTCTGGGTGTGTCCCTCCAAATATTTGTGCTATGTTCTTCTGCATGTTAGCCTGCTGATTAAATTGATGTTTTCTGAATATATCCACTCATGTTCTCAAATTCTCTTGCGATTCTCTCAGTGGATATGACATGGAGATGCTTGAAGCTGAGGCGAAGGATTCTGAAGAGGAATCTAACAGTAGCATCACCAAACATTTTGCAAGGAGAAGCACTAAGAGTCCTGATAACATGAAATTTGGTTTGCATTCAACCAGTGAAATATCTAATACACTGCCAGCTTCAAAGCCAATGGATGGCCGCACAAACTTTGCTGAAACTAAGAGCATGTTGACGGTTCCTACTACCAACACTAAATATAGTCCTTCTGGAAAGTTTGATAGGCATGATGCTGTCAGGGGACCTATTTGTCAGGAAGATGATGTTTTTAGTACTCCTTGGGGTTCTGTGCCATCTGATATGCATACGAAAACTTCTGAATCTGAGAAGCAGAAAGTGAAAAATGAGGCAGTGACAAGTCCATCAAATTCAGCAAGGTCTCCGCGGCTGTGTGCTACCAGTTACTCTAGGAGAACCCCATTGAAGTCGCCACTTCCACTGTTTTCTGGAGAAAGATTGGACAGAGCTGATGTCTCATGTGAAATGGGAACAGGTGAAATGAAAGATACTATTGATGTCGATGTATCTTTAGAAAAGATGGAGCAAGTAACGTATGCCACTTTCTCTGGCCATGAACCAAATTCTCCAAGGGGAACTGATTTATTTCGTACAGGAGATTCAAATGCTAGATTGCCTTTGAAAAGCATTTCAGACGTATCTTATGACGTCTCTCAATCTCATTCAATGAGTGAGATCACAAAATCATGCACCTTGAATAACCCCTCCATGGACGAAAAAATTTTAGGATTGAAAATGAGAAGTGTTTCTTTAAACAACAATGATTCTGGCGAGTGTCGTGCTGAGAACTTGCAGCATAGTAGGGTTATTACCAACAGCTCTAGTTCTATTAAGAAACCATTGATGTCCGACCTACCTTTCAGCAACAGTGTTCGCACTCCAACTGCAGATGTTGCTGAGAGCAGTAAGAAGACTCCTCAAACACCCTGCCAGATATCAGGAAAAGACACGTCACCTGACAAGTCTGACAAGCTAAATCATGTTTATGGGATTTCTAGAGATGTGGTTGGAAAAACTAAAGAAACAGATAGGCAGCAGAATGATGTTCTGGCTACATCTGAAAGTGATAGAGGTACAGAGGCTATGAAATCAGCCTTGCCGACTAATTTGAATTCTTCTGTTGTTCAAAGTAATAACTTGCATTCCAAACAACAAAGAATTAAGATGTTTGCCAAAAAGAGCTTGGGTTCTAGACCGAAGTTGGGCAGTGCCAGTCGAAGGGCTTCTGTTCTCTCGAATGAAACCACTTCTTTGAATGATTCGGTTTCATCTTGTGGGAATGGTGAAAAACTCTTAAGCTCATCACCTCAAAATGTCAGTATTGGAGTGAAAAAGGTTTTGGAGACAATAGATATGGGGGATTTTTCTCATAAATATGAAGCCATGGATGTGGATGACAAAATTACTGATCCAGGAAATCCAGAAAATAAAGAAGCAGATTTTGAGCAGCAAAAAATGGATAAGGAGAATTTTAAGGAAGTTCAGCTAATAAGTGATGAGGATAAGCTAGCAAAAGAGACTGCATCTGGAGTGAAATGTAACAATAGTGCTAGTGTGCTTGATGATACTATTCCTTCAGGTACACTAAAAGAAGTGATTGAACCCAGAGAACCTGTTTCCATCAAGAATGTACAACGTGATGAATTAAGAGTAGAAGATGAGAAATCAAAACTGAATGTGGGGGATAGTGGTCCAACGGGAGCAACAATGTCGTTAAACTCTTCTAAAATGAAATCTAAACTAGGCAAGGTTGGTAAAGCACCCCCCCATAAGAAAAATAGGAAGACTGGGAAGAAATCTCAGTTGGTTGCTGCAGGACCTAATGCTGAAGTCCATACCATACCCGATTATAAGTCAGAGAAGGAAAATGTACCATGTGATGTTGGTGACAAAACCAGTGATCTTGTCAAGCATTGTTTAGATAAAACTAGGGTCAAATCTAATACAAGGCAAAGAAAGGCCAATAAAAAATGTTCAGAGATCAGTGCCAATTCTTCCATGGAAGTTGATGAAGTTTTGAGAGAAGTGAAGCCTGAACCTGTATGTTTTATCTTGAGTGGACATCGTCTTGAAAGGAAGGAGTTTCAGAAAGTAATCAAGCATTTGAAAGGAAGGGTTTGCAGAGATTCTCATCAATGGTCATATCAGGCTACACATTTCATAGCCCCCGATCCAGTCCGTAGAACTGAGAAGTTCTTTTCTGCTGCAGCATCTGGAAGGTAACACATTTCTTCCGTCAATTGTGTTTTTATAGATTTCATGAAATCCAAAGATCAAGTAAATAAGTGATTGAGGTATTATTTATATTGCCTTTTCATGTAAGAAATTTAGAAGTTAATTGCCGTATGCAACTTCTTAAAAACTCAGTCTACATAAAAGATCTAAAGTACAAGGTTTCACGATGCAGGTGGATTCTCAAATCTGATTATCTAACAGATAGTAGTCAGGCTGGAAAGCTCTTGAAGGAAGAGCCTTATGAATGGTACAAAAATGGCCTCACTGAAGACGGTGCAATCAATTTGGAAGCTCCTAGGAAATGGCGGCTCTTGAGGGAGAAAACTGGTCATGGTGCCTTCTATGGAATGCGTATTATCATATATGGGGAATGTATTGCTCCACCTCTGGTACGTTTACTATCCTACATTACGGCCACTTAAGCTGTAATGCTCCTTTCAAACATTACTTGTGAAGATATTGGTTATTTTGACATAAACATCATCTGCTAACCATGAAACAGGATACTCTCAAGCGAGCTATTAAAGCTGGAGATGGGACAATACTAGCTACATCTCCACCTTATACTAAATTCCTTAGGTCTGGAGTTGATTTTGCTGTTATTGGCCCTGGCATGCCACGTGCTGATACGTGGGTCCAAGAGTTTTTAAACGATGAGATACCATGTGTAGCGGCTGATTACTTGGTTGAGTATGTATGCAAACCTGGTTATCCTCTGGATAAACATGTTTTGTACAATACTCATGCATGGGCGGAAAGATCTTTTAGCAACCTTCAGAGTAGAGCAGAAGAAGTTGCTGAAGACGCAAGCTCACAGGATGATTGTTCTGATGAAGATATAGCCTGCCAAGAGTGCGGGTCTCGCGATAGAGGTGAAGTGATGCTCATTTGTGGCAATGAAGATGGTTCAAATGGTTGTGGAATTGGTATGCATACAGATTGCTGCAATCCTCCATTACTGGATATTCCAGAGGGTGATTGGTTTTGTTCAGATTGTATTAGTAGTAGAAACAGCAACTCTCCAAATAAAAGGAAAAAGGGAGTCTTAGTTAAGAGGAAATGACATTAGATTTTGCTTAATAATTTTAGTTATTTTGGTCTAAATCTTGTATATTTTCATCTTGCTTAAACAAATGAAGTTGATTGTATTATTCCAGGTCTTTTAGACGGCATGGGGAATTTCCTCATTTGATGATCTGCTGCGGTTTGAATCTTTTTCTCCAATCACTCAGGTTTGCAAGCTATTCGTTTTGCATGCTTGGTCGGAATGGTATTGGTTTATCATTCCATAATTCAGATTAATAAATGATGTAAGTTTACACACCCACGTTCTTTTTGTAGAATGTGGTGAGATTATTTTTTATTTTTCAAAAAAATCATTTTTAGAACTTATTATTATTGTTTTAATTGTTGAGTTGAAAAACATTAGGGGTGGAGATTTGAAATTCTTATCTCTAGGTTGAAAATATACATTTTAATTGGTCAAACTATGTTGAAGCTAACATGTAAGGTGAAAATTTGAACCTATAACTGAAGGGAAGTAGTAAAATAGTTGACTCAAGTTTTGCTACGTTGGATAATAAGGAAAATTTGAATCTATGACTTGAAGAGAAGTAGTAAATTGTTTGTATGGTAAAAGGTAAAAAATCTTAAGTGATATTTGTAAAATATAGGTTAGAAATATTGTGTGTTTGAATAAATTTGTGACCTAATTGTTAATTTGAAATAACCTGATGGTTTTTTACAATTGGCTTTTGGGTTGTTTCTTGATTAGATAAGGGTTGATATAGGAAGCATGAGCTCGTTTGAATAGTGAAATTTTCTTGAAGTTTTGCGCTTTATGTGGTGGGCAGTTTCTTTAAATGGGGAAGGCTAAGACAAGTATAGAAAGAGTAGGCTTTTTCTTGGTTTGTGGAAACTTGTTGGGTCCCATCAGCCTTTATCATCAACTAACTCCTTCCATCGTATCTGCAGGCTTCCTAAAGTATTAGGTTCTATAAGTTGGATGTACACAACCTGATTGTATACATGAGGTGACCTCATTTCTATTTTTTTACTCAAATTTAGAAACTTTTGCAATGCAACATTTACAATTGAAAAAGTTAATGTGGTAATGGATCAACCTATCCCTAAAAGGGAAGTAGGGTAGCTTGTCTCTAGTACACTCACTTTTGACTGAATTTTATTACTACTACCATTTTCTTTTAATTGATATCCACTACTTTCTTTTAACGTAGGATAATTAAATCTTCATTTTCACCATTGTTTGTACTAACAAAATAAAGTAGCTTCCCTTTCTTATATAGATAATTTTTCTAAGGAAAATTTATGGAAATTTTCACCGATGGAAAAAATTCTAAATTATTTATAAAAATAATAATAGTAAAAAATACTTATAGATATTGATAGATTTTTATTGGAGTCTATCCCAAAGTATTAGTCAACTTCTATAGGTTTAGATTTCTATTGGTCTCTATAAAAAAAGATAAATTTTTACTCCTTTGTGAAAATAGTTTTCTTTTTTTTTCTATTTTTTAAAATCTCCCAAAAATTTTTAGATATTTGTTTTATTTTATTTTTATTTTTCTATTTGTTTTCTTACTTTGTAATATTTGGAGTATGTTACCTATGGAGTGAAAAAAATTGAAGAAATTTTCCTAATGAGATCTCTTGATGCTTATTTGCATCAGTTTATTTAACACACATTACTTTGCAATTTAGATTATGTTTTTTATTTTTTCAATTTATTGAATGTAACAAATGTGTTCGATAGATAATTTGAATTTTATTTTTTGAAAAATATTTTGAATTCTATGATCAAACCGTGTTAAATTTGGAAACATGTTTATGTTTTTATTGTATCTAGATTTAAAATTTAAATTTAGAATGTAGAATTATATTAAATAAAGGAAAATATTTAGAAATATAGTAAGTTATTTTATAAGCTCAATTTATGCTTTAGTATAAAAATATATATTCTATAATTTATTATAAATTATATAATATTAAAAAGAATAATTATACCATTGTTTTTAACATATAACACATTCATAGATAAATTAATAATTGTTTATTGTTAGTTAATATTTAATGAGCAAATACAATTTAATTTGATAATTTATAAATCTAGTATAAGACATATATAGATAATTGTTTAAATTTGTAAATTTATTATTAAACCCATCTGAAAATATAAAACACGATTTTGTTTCATAAATTCCTTGTTTGCAAATTCCTTATTTTTTGAATTTCCAACCAAACAAGTTTTAAATATTTCTTATATTTTGCTTTCGAGTTTGATGATATAATAGAAAGATTAAATATTATTATTTTTATAATGAATCAAAGTTTTTTTTTTTGAAAAAAAATTTACCCAGAGATTCAAAGTTCTATCATTGATTTTAACCAGTTATTTAAACGTGATTCGAAATAAAATATAACTTAAGAATCGTATTAATTCATTACTATATTAGCTCAAAAACTCCGTATCCTTTGACCTTTCCACTTATCTACTCGTTATCCAATATATCTTAAGCTCAAAAACGCACCTTTTAAAAGGGGGGGGGAAAAAAAGAAGGTTATTTACCCTTTTTTACCGCTGTATAAAAGCTGAGAGAAAAGGTAGGGGTAAAAAGTAATTTTAAAAAACAAGTGTACTAGTGAAGTGAAGGGAAAAGAAGGGGTTCAAAAAGTTTTTCACCCACCTCATCTCATTATTTACTCTGAGTTCAAGTGCAATTCAGACTTGTTCAGTTTTTTTAACAGTCAATTTTATAAGAGTAAGAGCATTCTTGTTCTTGTATTCCCATCAAAATTACAAACATTCTCAAATATATTTTTTAAAAATTTTCAACATATGCATATTTTTATACATTTTGTAAATAAAATATCGGATCTAAAGTCATGTTAAAATGAGCATAGTTAAATAATAATTGTAAAATACCTTTTACCTTTACATGGGAGGTTTAAATCTCAATCTCTATTTGTCATATATAAAACTCAGTAATTATACAAACCAATATATACAATAGCGATTTGATTTTTGATACATAACCGTCCACATTAACATAATATTACACCAAACTAGGGTTGATTTTTTTTGTATATTAATTTAAGAAAGGTGAACAATAGAATAAAATGAGAATCGCCTGCAAAAAAAATTGACTGAGTAGACAAAATCCAATTTAAATAAAAAAAAAACTTACCATATGATATTTGAAGTAATCATTTACTCAAAAGACCATGTTTATATCATCTTTTAAAGAAACCATTTACCTAAAACCATTTTCTTACATTTACAATTATTTCAACACAAAACTCTTGTCAAGACATAGCATTTTTATTTTATTTATTTTTCTTTCAAAAACCCATTTATATATGTTAAAAAAAAAAACCCATTTTCAGATCTCATACAATTCAAACAACCTTAAAAAAATACCCCAAGAAGTGGATTAAATTATAAATAAATAAATAAAAAAGAAAAAAAAAAAGAAAAGAAAAACCCAAGCCCTCATGCCACACCTACACACACACATTCTATATAGTTTGAATGAAAGTTTTATTGATTTGGAATGATTTGAATTTGTGTAATGTGAAAAGAATTTGTCAGATCTTCCCATTACACCAAACCAGCTCTGTTTTTGACCAAAACCCATAAACCCCATTTTAAAATAACCAAAAAAAAAATACTATTTATCATTATTTAATTTAATTTAATTTTGAGAGAGAGAGAGAGAGAGAGAAAAGAGGCACATGACATGATAGCATCACATGGTGTAACTGACATCATCATATCTGGCCACGACCTCCAATTTTCATAACATTCAAACATCACGTGTTTCTTTTCCCCCATTTCCCTTCCCATTCAAACCCCCCCTTCTTTCATTTATTTATAAAAACACCCCTACTCTTACTCTTATTTGCAATTCCTGGAATATATGCTTATTACATCACACAAAAAAAAAAAAAAAAACATTTTTAATCCCTAAATTATGCAAAATATGTGTTTCATTTTCGAGTTTCTTAAATACATCTTTAGTCCTCTAATTTTTTTTTTTTTTTAAATAGGTACATTTAGTCTCTTCGTTTTCAAAATGTAATTATTTTTTTTAAGTTTATAAAGTAATTTTAAAATATTGTTTTAAATAATTATTCAACCACCATTTCAATATTAGATAATAATAAACATGGTTTTTTTTTTCCTTTCTTAAATCTAATTTTTCTCATTTAAAGAAGTGCTTGTCTTGAGAAACAATGCAAATCTCAAACCTTTGCCTTTTCTTTCATCACAAGAAAAATACAATTTCCTTTAGAAAGGAAAAAAGAAATAGAGAATTAAAAAGAATTTTTTCATTTCCTTTTAACTTTTATATCTAAACTTTCAAATGGTTTATTTCATTATATTAAAAACGAAATTTAATCATAGATTATTTGAAGTCGCAAATATTAAGAGAGACAAGATTCAAAAGTTTAGGACGTCCTTGGTATATTTTATCCAAATTTTATTAACTTTTTCTTTTTCTTTTTAGATTTGTTGAATTAAATGAGTTTGCCAACACTCTATTTTGTGGTTTTATTTTTTAATTAGCATTTTAAATGTATTTAGATATCATAATTGTGAAAGTGAGAAACATGAAAACAACCTTGAAACGTTTTCTTTTTCTTTTTCTTTTTTTTTTTTCCATTTTAAAATATAAAATTAACTACTAATAAAAGTATTAAAAAGTAAGTTAAAAACTCCATCTACTAGTTTCAAAATATTGATGTTGATGGAAATATCGAGATTCTGATTTTATGGAAATATCAATAAAAATTTTAGAAAAATGGTGAAAATTGATGGAAATTATTAGAATTATTTAATGAAACTTATTAAGCCACAATCAGACCATTTTTAATCACAATTTCTATAAAGTAAGACAACATTTAGATGTATATTGTAAATTTTTGTGTAAATGTTGATGCGAGAGCAAAAATTTTAAAAAGAAATGAAAAACAATTACAAAAACAATATAAAATTTAGTAATATTTTGAGGTGAAATGATGTGAAAATTCTATAAAATGGTTAAAGAATAAAAACTTGTTGAGAATCCCATATTGAAAAATCCAAGGGACCACACTCCTTATAAAATAGATGAGCTACTTATTCTATAGCCAATTGGTTTTGAGATATCCCATTAAAAATGGTGAAATGATATGAAAATTTAATATAGTAATAAATCATGCTACTAAAAAAACATACCTCAAAAAAGGGTCAAAATAAACAAAATCATGCATGAAACATACAAAATGGATTATAAATTTGGAGTGGAATTTAAAAAAGAAATTGTGAGAGAAGTGGGTTTTGTGTTATAGGAAGAGTTGAAGAACTTTGAAGTGTGTGATTGAGATGTGCAACCCATCTTTTTATTTTATTTTATTTTTTGCACTCTCTCTCTCTCTCTTTATAACACAAAGTTTGACATTTTAAGACAAACATTTCGGCAGGCATTTAGCAGTATAGCTGTGCCCAATAATCCCCCTTTGAACCATTTCCACATAAAAAAAAAAAAGATTAAATTTGAACAAAAAAACAAATCCCACAATTTAAAGCTATTTTTTCCTTTTTTTTTTTTTTGGAAGAAGAGAAATTATGGAAGTGGGAATTGGCAGAAGAAACAGTCCAATAATGTGGCAGCAATGCAATGCAATAAGCACATCTACATATAAAAATAAATAAAAGTTGGGGTTTGATAATAATTACAACATGTAATATTATATGTATAGATTTGATTTTCCATTATAAAAAAATATTTAAAAAGAAGAAGAAAAGAAAAAGAAAAAGAAAAAGAAAAATCCCTCTCATTTGCTATTCTCTCAAGTTATTCTAAAGGGAATTTGGTTGTGAAAAACTTTGCTTAAAGTGAAGAGAGATGGATAAGGAGACATGTGCAAATGGAGTCAATTCAAAGGATAAATTACCATTTCAAACCCAATCTTATAAAGCTATTACATCTCTTGCAAGGAAAGATAAGACTTCACTTAAAAACTTCTAAAAGATGCCCTATTTAATTCTTTCCATATATCCATAGTTTTTTCTCCTTCCATCCTTTTTCTTTTTAGATTAAAACTTTATTATAAAAAGGAAATAAAAAATATTGTTATGAAATCGACGAATAAATAAAACATAAAACGTTAAGTAAGAAAGAATGGACAAGGAAAGAATAATTTACTACTAAAATAATAACACATATTAGTGAGTCATGACGCCTCTGGGGTTAGAGACTCTATACAATGCACATGTCTAAACTCTAGGGTCATAGATACCATATTGAAAAACAATTCCAATAAATATCAACAATTAAAATTGTCAAACTCCTATGTTCACGATCTATTTTGTTCGTCAAACTTAAAAATATTTTATTTTAATTCTTACACATTAAACTTTTGAATCGGTTGCCATTTGTTTTTTCTTCGATTGATATTAATAGTTCATGAATTTGATTTCGCGAGTCAAATTAATATTATAACCCTATCCCAAGGGGTAGTTTTACATTAAGAAAAAAAGGCCAAAACTCATTATATCAATGGGTTTTTTTTTTTTTTTTTTTTTTTTTTTGGGTCAGAGAGCTTTTATAAAAGGAGGAGAAGAAGAGCATTAGCAATAAATGTTGCATTTAAAAGAGGTTCTAGGTTTTCAGAAAGAATCTCAAGAACACTTACACACATTAAAAATAAAAAGAGGGGAAAAAAAGGTAAAGAAAAAAGAAAAGATGTCATTGGTTGAAGGCAATCAATTGATCCAATGCTTGTGTTAAAGTGACTAAAACAAGAATCAATTCCATATAATGATGCTCTACCTTTTTCATAGGTGCTAGAAAATTTACCACAACCCACTCCTTAAAATCATTGAAATTACTTTGCATTTTGAGGTTAAAAAGGTGAAAACTAATTGGTTGCCCGACAACTCTCTTTAAATGTGCATTTGGATTTTCTTTTTTAAGAAATTTATCTTTTCAAAAGAATGTCAAACTATTTACAGAAATAACAAAACAAGCACGAATAAACTTTTATCGATCTTTATTAGCTTCTATTAAAAAAATTAAAATTTTACTATTTTATATAAATAGTTTTCATTTTTTTTTTTAAATTTTATGAAAATTCTTTTTTTTTTTATCCAAAAATGCAAAACCACTTTACCCACTTCTCTATTTTAGGGTGTGTTTGATGTGTGGTAAAAGAATAAGNATATATATATATGAAGTGTAGAAGAATAAAATTAACTATGAAGGATGAAATATTGGTGCTTTTAATGTAATTTGTAGTGGAGTGTAAGAAATTTCGAATCAATATAATTAGCATAATTAAGTGGCCAAACATTAGTGCTTTCTCATGTGGATTATAGATTTAAATCACTCTTCCCCCTTTCCTAATCTAGTATTTTGAAAGAAAAATAAATAAACAAACCTATCATTATCGAAGAGTAATTACAATGTGTAACATTTTTATGACTAATAATTAAGTGTCTAGAAATATTTTTAAAGACTTGCAAATGTAGCAAAATTTATCAATGATAAACTCGCTAATAGACCCCTGAGAGTTGGTTCTAGTTTTGCTATATTCTTTTCATTGTGCTATATTTGATAATACTTTGTGTTTAATTGCTATACTTGCAACTGTCCCATTGTCAAAAATATAAAATTCCAAAAAAGAAAACAGGTCTTATTTGATAACTATTTTATCTATTCTCCATGTTTTGAAAAGTAAGTTTACAAATACTATTTTTACCTATAATTTTCTTGTTCTCTTAAAATTAAATTAGTTTTCTTGTGTATAATAAAAAATGAGAGAATTCAAACCACAAATCTTTTGATTGACACATTATATGTCAATTGAGTTATATAGTGACTTTGGCTTTTAAAAGTAGAATCTAACAGTAAAATTGTTAAGAAAGAAAGAAGATGTTGTGAAAATAATGAAAGAAAGGAATCAAATTCCCATGTAAAAGGTTTACCTTCTTACAACAATTTTAGATCTAAAGAAGAAGTAGAAAAAAATGAATGGATTAAGAAAGAGAGACAAACTCCAAAGTATTTTTTTTTTTTTTTTTAAAGCTGAATGAAATGACAATTCCTTTAAAAAAACAGAACAAAAGTAATTAAAAAAAGAAAAAAAGAAAAAAAGAAAAACCCTCATTGGGTTTCCTCGTATTGAGTGTTTTGATTAGATCCTACCAAACTCTTGGAGGCGTTTGAGGTAAATAATTAGTTATTATAATGTAGGTTATTATAGTTTGATTATAATAATATGTGTTTAAAATATAAATTATTTTAATTTGAAAAGAAAATATAAAAACAATTATAAAAGTAAATACCATAGTAAATAAGAATGGTGATTAGTTTTAGAACAGTTCTTACCCAAACGTCTTTTTAACTCCACAGCTTTCTTCTGCCACTCCCTTTTACTCTGGGGCTGAGTCAAAATTTCTTCTTTTTTTATTTATTATTTTTTTTGCATTTCTGACCCACCAATTTGGGTGTAAATATATGAAATTTAAAGGACCTGTCTGAGTTGTCATCTTGATAAGAGCCAACCCCAAGAAGAAGATCAGACAAATGAAACAGTCCAAACATGGCTTCTGCCAATGCCAGTTTGAAGATTACAATGCCATTCCCAACAATTTAATGCCACCAAACTCATTTTTACAACTTTACAATACACTACAACATTGAAAGAGACTTCAGTAACAAATTTCAAATCAAAATCAGGCACATAGTGAGACAGATATGATGAAATAATTGAAGCTGAACTTGATGATCATAATGATTCTGTACATGAACTTCTTTAAAAAAACAGTAGAAATGAAAGAACAAAAGAGGAAGAACAGTGACCAAAATTTTTCCGGCAGTAATTTCAAAGTTGGTTCTTTTTTTCTTTTTTTCTTTTTTTCTTTTTTTAAGACATTCTTTTGTTTTGTACAAGAATAAGAGAGAAGTTGAACTTAGAGATTTCCCTGCCGTATCAACAAAAAACCTCAAGATTTTCAAATTCCATGTTTTACAAGATTGGTTTTGTGTTTGTTGTTGTTGTAGTAGTAGTAGTAGAAGTGAATTCAGCAGCTTAATGCTTCGTACTTAACTGGCAAGGGTCGGTTTAATCCGACTTGCGATAACAAATTACCAACTGCAGCAAGATCACGACAGAATACTCCTTGGTATGTCGATTTGTCGTTCGAGGATTTGGCATCTGATGCACTGATTTGTTTGGTTTTTGGTGGTTTGGATTGTGTTTTTGTAGCTGCTTTGATGAGTTCCATTTCTAATAAGCATTCTTGAGCTTGTTGTTGCTGTTGTTGCTGCTGTTGTTGCAGCTGTTGTTGCTGCTGTTGTTGCTGCACTTGAATTGCAGCAGCTTGTGCTGCTTGTAATGCAGCTGCAGCTTTCTTCCTCTGTTTCTCCGCAGCTTCCTCGTCGGCAATTGTCGACATTATGCTCGAATATCCCTTCTGCAGCATTCTATACAGTAACAATGCTGACATTTTTGCCTTGTCTCGAACTGAATCGAGATCACGGTCGTCTGCAAGCTCACACCGCTCGATAAAGTTTGTAGCTTTATCGGGTTTATGTCGTAAACATAACAACAAATGAGCTCTCTCCAATTCAGACCTCGAACACCCACGTCGCAGCCCGATTAATGAATAATAATCCACATTCCCAGTCTCTCCTGAAGCAACCCTTTGCTTTAATTCTTGAATTTTCACAGTTAATGCACATAGCTTCCCTGGAATCTCTCTATATCTCATGTTTTGTCTCTTCCAAGCTGGCCCCGGCAGCTTTCTGTCCCTCAATATGGTATTATACAAAAGCTTCAAATGTTCTAGATCATGCAAACAATCCGGTAAGCATCGAATCGATTCGAATAGCACAGCTCGGGTCTCTAATGCTTGAATGCAGCTTGGATTAAGTGCCAATGTTCGATTGCAATCAGCAATCGACTCTGCAATTCGACCAGCTGATCGATAAGCAGAGGCACGGTACATATAACATTCTGCAAGGAAGCCTTGAGGTGCCCCTCGGCGACCATCGACGATCTTGCTGAAATGACGAATAGCCTCAGCATAGAGGCCAGCATCAAGGGCAGCAAGAGCAGCCGTCCTGCGGCGAATCAAAAGCTTAATGTGGCTAAGGAGATTGCTGATTGTTTCCGAATCGGACAATGCTCGAGGTGGTGTATTTGGTGGATTCGTCGTCGATATCTCACTCGAGAAAGGGAAATCAGACAGCGAGAAGCTATCTTCAGACCGGCATATACTCTCACGGCGAAATGCCGCCGTAGCGAGACGTTTTCCGGTCTGAAGAAGAACCATGGCATCTTCCATCAGCCCCAAATGACAACAAGCTTGACCCAAGATCAAATATCTACAACAGAGAAAAACAGAGTTTTCACAAAAAAGATCAGTAAAGATTCATCATATTCATTGAGTGTTTCCTAATCTTTTTATCCTGTACTTGTGAAACTGTGAAACACACACAAAAGTGAAAAAGAAATACAAAATCAACGATGCTTTTTTAATCCAACACCAAAGTTGGGAAGCAAAATCCATCAAAATGAGAAAGTTAGAACAAGAAACAGGTAAAACTCAGAGAGAAACAGAGGAACCTTGCATAAAAAGGAAATCCAATAGAAACCCAAAATACAAAAAGGTTAAAAGAGAGAAAATTGAATAATGGGGTTTAAAGTTTGCTGAGCATTTACTCAAAAACCAACAGAAACCATGTCGACTGAATCATAACAATAAATAACAATAATAACACCACATAAAAAGTCGAACCCATAAAACATTTAATCCACCAAACTCAAAAACAAACCCTTACCCAAAAAGAAAAGAAAATAAAAAATCAATGAAACAGAGCATTTTCCATTTTTACCTCCATTGCCCTTCTTTGTTGCAGTTTTTACACAGTCCAGCCATAACCTTCTTCTTCAAATCAGAAACAGAGAAGCATTTAAACGACGAGTCACAACCAGGCGACTCAGACGATCCAAGAAGCTTAACTCGGTCTTTGGAAAGCTGCTGTGAGGACCCTTCGGAGCCGGCGGAATCCTCACCGGCTATCTTAAAACTAGGAATATAATCCTGAAGCATATCGGCAACATCTTTAAATCGGCGAAGACAGAGAAGAGCTCGAGCTTTAAGCTCAAGGGCTTGTTCAAGACGAGGAGAAAGAGCCAAAGCCGCATCAATAAGATTAAGAGCAGCGGAGATTTCTCTCTGTTCTTGAGTAGCAATGAGGGTTCTTGCATCTTTGATGTATTTATCAACAATCTGAAATTTGGAGATTGAGAATCAGGAAAAAGAAAAAAAAGAAAAAAAAAAAAAACAAAACAAAAACCCCATTTGTGAAAACAGAACAAGAGTTAAAAAAACACTACCTTTCTATTAGTGAGCCACCAGTTTTTCTTGTCAATGGAAGAGGAAGATTGGGAAGAAACAGCCATTGTTGAGGAATCAGGAACCTAACATAAAGATTAAACCAGAGGGAATGAAAAGAAGAAGGGAATGGGGAATTCCCTTAAAAGGGCTATGGGGGCTCTGTTTTTCTTTCTCTCTCTCTCTCGCTCACAAAATGCGCTCTGTTTCAGGTTCAGAGCAGCATTTGAGGTTAATAAATGGAGGAAGAAATTAGAGAGAGAGAGAGAGAGAGAGAGAGATTTGAAATGTGAAGAAGAAATGGGGGAGAGAGAGAAGAGTAAATAAGGGGAAGATTAAGAAGGAAGATGAAGTGAGAGTGTAGAGAGAGAGAGATGAAGGGGAAAAAAGAAAGAGAAAAATGCCAGCTTTGACCTCAAGGAAAGCTTTGATCCTTCAGCTTCATAGCTGGCAACACACAATAGATTCTCTCTTTCTCTCTAATACAGTGGGAGAGGGCTAGGTGTCCTATAACTCTATTGGGCATTTGGGCCCCACATGCCTACATCTTCCATGTCACACACTAACTTTTTTTTTTCTTTTTTTTTTTAAAAAAAAATAACTATAAATTTAAGTACATATTTCACAGTGATTTTGAAATTATTTAAATCACTTTTATCGTATTTTCATTCACTCCAACCATCGTTTTTAATCACTCAAATTTTGTTTTAAATCATTAAAAACATATTTCGGTGTAATTTTTTTAAATGATAAAAATGATTTTAATTATTACGAAATCACTCTTAAATGTGTTCTAAGTTATTAACTTTCAAGTCAAATTTATGTTTATTTGGTTTATGACCTTTCACAGTGTTTGATCAATCATTGACAAATTCAAGCTGGTTTTAAAAAGTAATTGATATATTAAATAGAGATGTGAATCTTGTGTTTAATAGAACTTTGAATTTTGAAAATAACTATTTGATTTTTAGAATTTTGTATTTGGGAATTGTATTCTTTTCTCTCGGTTTCTTACTCGTGGATTTCATATTTCTTTAGTAAACATTTGGAATAGTAATCAAATTCCAAAAACAAAAACATGTTTTTGAAAATTACTAACCCTATTTGGTAACCATTTGATTTTTTTTTTTTTTTTTTTTTTGAAAATTAAGTATATTACAACCGCATTTCTCACAATGATTTGCACATTTGTTAAGTACCATGGTTGAAATCTTAGCCAAATTTCAAGAACAAAAATAACCTTTTGAAAACTAATTTTTTTAATTTTCAAAATTTGGCTTGGTTTTTTAAATCATTGGTGAAAAGTAGATAACAAAAGAAGAGATTTTGAGGGAGGAGTAGTGTCCATATGCTTAATTTTTAAAAACAAAATGGTTACTAAATGGAGTCTTAGTTTTCAAAATTGGGTTTTGATTTTGAAAATAATCCTAAATATATACAAGATAACACATAAATCAAACTGAAGTTTATAGGCTTAATTATAAAAACAAACAAACTAAAAGATAAATGATTACCAAATAAGACCTTGGAGAATAAACCTCTAAACTTTTATATTTGTTTTAGTGTGATTTAGAAGCTTTCAAATAAACTATCACACAAATTTATGTGGTAGGTAATATGAATTCTACTTCCATTAATCGTGAGTCATATCAATATTATTTAGAACCGATATAAGGTTTAGTAAATCTCATTAGTCAATAAAAAAAATCATTGGCGTGAATGAGAATTTTCCATAAAGTATCTTAAGACTGGTTTGGTATGCAATCTAAATTATATTTTTCAAAATCTCAAATAAATACAATAAATATCTAGTTGACAAATTTATTTTTGGATTATATGCTTCAAATAGGGCAACTTTTAAATGCAACGTCATTATATATTTAATATATAATGACGTTGAAAGGAATATATTATATATTTTTTTAATCAAAATTTGAATTTGAAATGTTAAAATGCAAAATTACATTTGAAAGAGAGAAAAACTTTGATAAATTAGTAATTTCATGTCATAAACTTGTATTATTTTATTTTTAAAATAAAATATATATAATATAATATTATAAATTATTGTTATTGTAAAACCATAGAAAATTATAACATAAACCTTATTCACAAATAAATTAATATTAGTTGAGATCTAACCTAATATATAGTTGAGAATTACAATTGCTTTAATGTAGTGTTTATATTATATTGTTAAACACGCATTAAAAATTTGTTTAAATTAAGATCGAATTTCTAATTATAGAACCAAACACATATTTAAAAACATGTGTTATATTGGATCATTTGTTTTCGAAATTTGTTACCATATCACTAATCAAATGCATTCCAGTATTGAATTTTTAGCATGTACCTATTTTGATATATAAATTTCTAAAAAATTAATTGTTTTAATTCATATTATTTTACCACATAATATCTAGCTTACTTGCTCTATACTCATCTATGATTTAGATTCATGCTCGTGTTAAAATGGTATACACATATTTGTTGATGTATAATGTGTTAATAATTCATATGTGTTTGAAATTATTTTGTAAAAAAGTTTAGAAACTAAAATCGATAATAAGAAGAATGACTATTTTCATTATTTAAACATTTATAATTATATTAGTCCTTATTATTAATTATCTATTAATCTAATACTTATCATTTTTGTCAATTTACGTAACTCTAATATATATTTATAAGCATGTTAATAAATATTATATATATTAAAAAATTATGTGAATAACAATTATGCCCGATGACCTAGAAGAATAAAAATGGGTCTTGAAATAGTTATTTCTATGAAATTTTAAAGATTTAAAATGGGTATTCTTTCTTTTTTTAAAAAAAATAAAAAAAAAAAAAAAAAAAGAGAATAATCTTTCGTGGGAAGGAAGGAAGATTACTCCTAAAAAAACGAGGAGGTTCGATAAGTGACCGGGTATAACCAGTGAGACAATGGGAAGTGACCGGATATTGCGGGTAATTTCCTCGTCACGGGTCCTTGGATTCAACTACCGGTTTGAAAAAGATATAAAAACGCCATCAAATTGCCTGAAAAGTAAGCAAAGGACTTGTGCAAAATATCTCGCCTTTTCTATTTCCGATGGGCCCTTAATTTACCATTTTAACCATAACAATCATGATAATTAGATTAAAATATCATTTTAATTTTTTACTTTATAATCTATTAATTTTTAATCTTTTTTACTTTTTATTCGTTTAATTTTAGTCTATGTATTTTTAATAAATCTTAAAATTGTTCTTACTACTGATTTATTGTGGACTTTTTCATTTTTTTGGTTATTTATTAAAATTTCTACTATAAATTTTGAAAACATATTAACATATTGTACTATATTAGGTTGGTAATGTATTTTTTATTTTAGGTCATGTTTAACAATTCATAATCAAAATTGGTAACTATGATGTGAATTCCATTGATGGATCAATTGTGACAATTTTCAATCTCAAACGTAATTGAATTACTTTTTATCACATTTATTTAAGCATTTTGTAATATAATCTAACACGATTGAGGTTGTTTACTTTGCATTGTTTTATTCTCATTGCCATTATCGTTATCATTACCTTTTAGGATCAATTGGTAACAATATTTGTAAAAGCAACAGTAACTGTGACAAGTTAATAATTCTCCTATTGTAATAGTAATGGGAAAAATAATAGTATTTGCGGGCAAAAATAGGAAAGTCATTCAAATGTATGTGGAAAAAGATGGTAAGTTCTACGTAATATTTGAACACAATTGGATTGATCACTACTCGAATTGCATTTGTTGATTACAAATTTGGCAGTGGACCCTACATTTTGTTACGATTACAACACATAGTTAAACAACATCAAACATAATCAAATGGGCCCACTTTTTCAGATTACCATTAGCAGTTCTGTTTTCCTTAAAATAATCATGGCCTTTACTTAATTTTGGTGTGTACTTTCAAGACATTTTAGTTCTTATAATTTCAATATTAGTTTATTTTGTTCTATAGACTTTCAAAATATCTATTTTTGTCTCTTTATTTTTATTACATTATTAAAGGATTAAAATGGTCGTTTCTTTAAAACTACAAGGACTAGAATGAACAAAAATTAAAAAATACAAAGACCCAAATAAATTAATTTTTAAAAATAGGGAGATCAAAATAAACATTTTAAAAATGATAAGAAACCAAGTGAATAACCTACTTATTATTAAATTCATCATTTTCAATATTTTTTCTTTTTCAAAAGAAAACACGGAATAAAAGAACTCTCAATGATTTTCCTTTCTTTAACCAATAATCTTTCCCTACATCATTAATCTGAACAACTCTTTTATTGCAATAGGGACTATGTTGCCAAAAGGGTTGATGCCCATGTTACAATTATTACAATTTGGATTCACAAATAATAATAAAACAAATAAATCAAACTTTTGTTGATTAATTTATGTTTTTTTTTAAAAAAAAATTTACTCTAAAGTCAAAATTTGCCTTCAAATCTATCAAGTAAGTACCAAGAGTTTTGTCCCATATAGTTTTCCTTGTCAACAACTGAATTCTCTCAAGACTCCCAAGACCAAGGCTTGCATACAGACCATAAAGACCCCGCGGGGTCGGGCTTGACAAAGGACCAAGGTTTGAGAGTGGATTTTGGCATGGATCTTCGTTCCTTCGTTCAGTCCTTTCTCACTCTATTCTTCCCTTCCTTCTCCTCGAGCCATAAAGAAATGTGAAGGATATCGAGTACAATGGAAAAATCCTTTGAGCCTCTTATTTCTTTCACTTTTCGTTAATTTCAAGTGTAAAAAACCATTCACATTATTTGCTTTGCTCGTTCTCAGGGTTGTTTTCTCTTTGCAAGGGACCGTGTTTAAATGGCAAGAGACTGGACCAGATTGACTAAAAAATATAAAGTAACAAATCCTTCCTTTGAGTCTGCCCGACGATTGAGGAACTAGATATCCTTCGAAAAAGATCGACAACAACAATCAAATCTTTGTCAGTTGCTATCTTATTTTTTTTTTAGGAGACTTGTAAAATTTATATTGTTTTGGTACAATAACACTATTTAGGCAAGTAGTAGATTCTTTTGACTTAATTTCAATACATTTTATATTGGATTAGACATCTTTTGGACTATTTAATCATGTACTTGGGATTAAATGTTTATGTAGCTAGATTTAGATATTTTTGTTAGATTTTTATTATTGTTTTGGCTAGACTTTGACAAGTTTACTACTTTATAATTTTTGGATAACCAATTAACCTCTTCTTTCTCCTCTTCTTTTTTAACATACCGAATTTTTCAAGTATTTTATTTTATTAAATTATCATGAAATATTTAGCCGTTATTTTGATAAAATGAAACTAAAAATTTAATTTGAGAGGTAAGATAGTTAATTTAAAAGATATCGGTAAAAAAAATTGGAATTTTAATTCAATTTAAGGAAAAATTGGATTAATTTACTTGGGAAAGTGTGATTTTAAATTCATTAAATATTTGGAATGATTAATTTATCTCAACTATTGGATTGTATATTCTCTATAATTTTGAAAAAGTTAATTGGTTTGAGATTAATTTGATAAGAGATTTGGAGTTTTTGGATAAAGATTTGAAAATAAAGAAAATGAGAAGATTTGGAGAAGATTTGATAAGAGATTTGAAATTTTTTAAATTATTTTGGATCAATATTTGAAATTTTTGGTTTCTTTTGGAATTTTAATCCGAGATAAGTGTTTGTTTGCCTTCGAACCAATCATCCTTACCATTTAAACTTCTATTGAGACTGATTGGACGGTTTATTTTAGATTGATTGGACGGATTATTTTAGACTGAATGGACTGATTTTAAAATAATTGGACTGCTTATCTTGGACTGACTGAACTATTTGATTTAATGAGATTGAAGGTTGAATTATTTTGACTGTAATAATATGTAAAGTTAATTGATGCCGTATTGGTAATTTTACCCCTAAGATAAACGATTGTAATTATAACAAATGAGTTATATGTGAACTGATGCTAAGTCTAAATGGTTCTTGTTAACTTTTCTTATCTAGGCAGGTGTACACATACGACTGATTTTGTGCTCTTTTGGGTCCACATCATTACTCATATATGACTGGTTTGTGTACTTTTGGGTTACACACTATGACTAATACGTGTTCCTTCGGATCACGTTTACGACTGATTTGTGTACTCTTGACTTACACACTATGATTAATGTGTGTTCCTTTGGGATTATGTTTTGTGACTGATATGTGATTCCTTTGGGATCACCATGAATATGATATATGTGTATACCGATGCCTAGATAGACTAGTTAACAGGTTACTTAGAGGGTCCAGTAGCGGGTCACTTATTGGGTATTGTTATACTTATTCTTTCTTCCTTTATGTTATTTAGGCAATGACAATAATCGATCGGCAGGTGACAAACGAGACCCGTGGCAGAGCCATATGAGAACAAAAGAAATCGCTTCCTCTCAATCTATGTTTTTTTAGTCATTTGAATATTTTAAAACTAGAGTTTAATGTCATACGGAAAGTTTAATATTTTGAATGTTTTATTTGTAAATGTTTTTAGGGGACCGAACAAAAGTTTTACTTATTTGTTATTTATTTATTTTGAAAATCTGTCTTTATTATTTTAATAAATTTTATGATCAAAATATTTAGATTTTAAATATATATTATGATTAACGATCCTTGTCAGAGTACTTGAAAAGTCGGTTGTTACATCTCCTTCATTTTTAAAGACATTACTAATGATGAAATAAGAGAGAATTCAAACTCACGATTCATAAAAGGACATACTAATACCAAAGGTGTTTTTAGAGTTGGATGCAGACATTTTCACTAGACTTTTAGTGCTTTTTTGGTTAGGTGTTACACACATCTACTAATTGATTTTTGGATAACTACTCAACTTATTCTTTTGGTTAAATTGAAAATTTCATATCTATAGTTTGGGAAAAACTAGAATTTAGTCTATGTGATTATAAAATCATCACAAATATTCCTCATATTATGGACTATTTAGGAAGATTTATCGAACTATATAAACTTAGGGTATCATTGGATTGAGTAGAGAAGTATTTTTATTCAAATTCTTTTGATAAAAACTATTTAAGATACACTTCAAAAGTGTGTCAAAAGCCATTTTGTCAAATACTTTAAGTTTTTTTCCCTTCAAAATGACTTATTTTTAAACATAAACATCTAAGAAGTTAAACCAAATATATCTCACCAAAGAGACAAAATTCTAAATTTTAAAATTATAGGAACTAAACTTTAACTTTTTCCAAATCATAAAGACCAAATTTATAATTAGTGAATTGAAATTCATAACCCATGAAAGGAAGCGGTGATACATAGGCACTCAAAGTTGTGTTGGGTATACCCATTCAAGTTGAGTTTAATAAGAAAGATATTAACATTACCAATTTAGTATAAGAAAACAAATATAAGATAATGTAGAGTGAAGTTAGAAAAGATAATTGATGAAATAAGTGATAAGAAAAAGGAATAAAATAAAGAAAAAAAAAGATGAAAATAGTAAAATGAGAGATGAGAGGAGAAGTGGCATATGAAAAAAAGAAGGCACAAGAATCATGGCTTTTCCTTTTGGGAGTTTGCTTTTTATTTCATTTTCATGCCCTTCTCTCTCTTTCATTTTAATGAATGCACATGTATTTAGATAGCCATATCTAGCTATCCCATATGCCCTTTGTCTTCCTCTCCATCATCCTTTTTTTTTTCTTTTTTTTTTTTAACAAATAAATTATTTAAAATTTTTCAAAATTCCCATTTTACCCTCGTTCCCCCCCAACCCTGCATTGCCATTTCTTCTTATTTTTATTTTTGGCTTTGCCTGTGTTTTCTGTTATGCCATCTCTTCTTCCCACTTCTGCCACCTCACCCTACATCCCCCTCACTTTGCCATGTCATCTTTTATTATTTGTTTTTTTATTGCTCATTTACTTGTACTTTTATACTAAATAATAGAATTGTAAGTATTTGCCTTCTTTATGGTGGATTTCATTTATAGTTTTAAAAAAATAGAAGATTCTTCTTCTTTCTCATGATTTTACATTAAAATTTGGACTTTTTTTATTTTTATTTTTTTATTTTTATGGTAAAACAATATTAAGTTGATGTAGTTGTTTTTATGGTTTGATGATGACACTATTCATCAAATACTACTAGGTTTCTCATGTAGAACATTGAGTACTACTTTCAATAATTTTTTTCAACTTTTTTTTTTTGGTTGTATAGGTCAATTAGAACAAATTCATTTTGATTTTGGGTTTTTTGTTTATTGAATTTCAAGTGATTGATTGTTTGGTTTTCAGATATTTTTTTTTTAACATAATTGTATGAATTAGATCTTAATCTAACAATATATTCAGTATCAATCAACCATAGACAATAATTTTGTAGAATAACTCAAAAGAACGGTTTCAAAGATGAGATTCAATCTTATTGATGAAGTGATCAAGTACAATACCTTTTATACAATATGAAAAGAATAAACCGTTTAAACAACTGAAATACAAAAACATAATAACAAAGTTGTAACAATATGAAATATATACAAAAATAAATATTCTTCAACGAACTCTCTTAATAATAGAATCCAAACCTTTAAATTTCAAAATGGACACCTTCCATAATCAATTAAATTTTCCCCCATTAAAAAAAATACTAAGCTAACTCAAAAGAATCAACAAATTTTTGATTGCTATAAACTAGTAAAAGAAGCACTCTGTTTTTTTAAAAAAAAAAAAATTATTATTTTTAATATTTATATATCAAACAACTGTAACTTTTTAAAAATAATTAATTATCAATAATGTTTAGTTTTTTTTTTAAGAAGAATGATTTTCCTTACTAATTGCTGTGGAAGTCTAATGGTATCACGCCACGCATCATGATACACATATAATTCATATAAATAATTGTAATCAATAATTCTTAATATATATATAACAAAAAACTTTCAAATAATAAAATATTAAAATAAATTATACGAAATATTGCTTTTAAAAAAAAAAACCTTTTTGGAAAAAAAAAAGAGAAAAGAAAAGAAAAGAAAAAGAAAAAGAAATAGTGCTTAACGTCCGGCATAAATAATGGCAATACCTAAAATCAGTTCCAACTACAATTTAAATATAATGCCTCCACGTGTCGAATCATGATTTGGAATCATTAAAAGGATGACTGGGCAATGCCAGCTCAGCATCAATTTTATTTTGGTTATATATTTGTTTTTTTATCATCGTTTTCATTATTGCATTGTTGGCTATTATAGAAACAATGATTTGAAATACACAACTGTGGAAATAAAACGACAACGTTTTTGGCTTAGAACTTATTTGTAGCTTGTTTTATATATTCTACCAATTCATTCTTTCTGATGGATGTTAGGGAAAATATTAGTAGGAGAGAAGGAAAAAAAACTAATTAGTATTCTTTTATAACTAATAAGTAGCTGTTTTTTTTTTTTTTTCAAATATAAATTAATGCAATTAATTGAATGTTAAGTATTAATTATCAATGATCTTAACTTACCAAATTAATGGAAGTTGGTCAACTTAATAATGAAGCATTTTTCTTTTACACAAATTATGAATATGAAGAAAAAAAAAATCCATTACATAAATGTATGTACGATACATAGTTTAAAATTTTGGTCCCCTCGAAATTTCAATAGGGAGAAAGAAGGAGAAATTTCAATTTTCCTCCAATTTTTCGAAATTTCCATCAAAATTCGATTTTTCTGGTGCAATTTACTATGCTAGTTCAATGGATTTTTTTATCATAATTTTTTTTTTTATTTTCAAGAAACCACATATCTTCATTCAATTATTTTCCATTGAATTTTCACATCATTTCACCTCAAACTTGAATTGATGTAAGATCTCTAATATTCCTCTAATTTTCTCATGCTCTATCTATTTCTAGAGATTTCTTTTTCATCTTTTTTTTTTTTCCATTATGTGATGTTACGTTTAATATTATGCCTTTTACATCATTCTTATGTTTAATGTTATGATTTTTCTATCCTTATTATGTTAGTTTAATGCTACGTTTTTTCATTTTTGTATCTATTTCTTTTTATAATAATCAATTTACAATTATTTTATATGCAAATATTTCATGTTCTTTAATTTTGTAATTGATTTTTCATATTTTATATTATTTTATAATTAATTTTCCATTTATTTTTTAAATTTATGCTCATGCACCAATATTTGCAGAAATATTTTACAATATACATCTAAATGTTGTCTTATTTTATAAAAATAATGATTAAAAATGGTCAACTATAGTCTAATTTTGTCATAATTAAAATTTCATCAACTAATTATAATAATTTCCATCAAATTCCATAAAGTTTTTCGAAATTGTCATCGATATCAATATTTCCATAAAATTGAGATCTCGATATTTTCATCGATATTTCCATAAAATCGGGATGTCGATATTTTCATCGATATTTACATAAAATCAGAACCTCGATATTTCCATTGTCATCGATATTTCGAACCTTGGTACGACAATTCATTTCATTATTATTTTTAATTGGTATCAAAGGATTTTTTTATAAACACAATTTTCCTCTTTTTGAGTTACATAAATTTATATTCAAACCTTATAGAAGGTAATAAATAAATAAAATAGCAATATTGTGTTAAGCCAATACTAAAATCCTTTAAGAAAACATTACTACAATTTAAAAGTAATGTTGGTAGGTTTAAGTATATGTCCAAAAAAATTTAATACATCATTATCAAATTTTCAATTATGGATTTAGAAAATAACCATCGATTTAAATCTTGACGGAACATCCAATGTTACAATTTTAGAAAAATATTAATGGAGATGAATATTTCTAAAAAAATAAATACAAAAATCATAAAAAAAATATTTAAATTAACAAATAAATATGTCACCATTTTAAATAAGTTTTGATTTTTTATTATTAGTATTAGGTGAGGTTAGCGATATTATATTCATATTTTTGTTATATCTATTGATTTTCAAAACTTTTATGTCAAGGTTGAATTCATTAAATCCTCTAAATTACTAAAACACACCTTTCAAATAATATGCTAAATACATTACATAAACAAAACAACTACTCCAAACAAATTGTATTATGTGTTACGTATCTTGTCACAACATCTTACTAGTTAATCGAGATTTTATATCTTTCTTTTCGTTTTAAGATAAATACTACACAATACACAAATCATTATACAATAATTAAATATGAAAAATAAAGAATATATATATATATATAAATAAAAGTGGGAAGTTATCCAAAATTAAATGATATAAATGATTGTTGTATGTAAATATAGAGTAGAGAGAGAGAGGTATGAGAATGATGATAGGACAGGGGACCCTACAAAAGGGAATGGGTTTGAGGTTATGTCCCTAAAAGAGGGGGTAAGGTTTTTAGGGACCAGTGGGGCTTAATCCTTGAGGACCAAAACTCCATATTATAGGGTCAAAAAAAATGAGCTAAGGACTAAGGTCACTGCCTCTCCAATAAAACACACTGCCTTTGCCTTCTCTGTCACAGCTCACCTTCATCCTCGCTGTCATCCACGTATACATCGCACTCTCTCTTATTATTATTTTTTCCCCAATGCACATACACATCATTGCTTATTATTATTTTTATACCATCACATTACTTTGTGTATTATTATATAGTTTTGTCTTCTAGGTCAATTGTTAATGTGTTCATATTCAATTCTTTACTTATTTCTCATGGATTTTCTTTACATTTATACATGTTAGGACTACCTTGTTTTGTTACTAGAGGCCGTCTCTTCAATCTTTTTTCTTTTTTCTTTAATTTGTTACTATTAATACATTTTAAAAAATATCAGTACTATAACATTTGAGTCTAATAGTGATGTCTTTGTATCTTTATTATTATAGAGATTTGTTAAGTTTAGCCAAAGTTAGTAGATTTCTTCTTGTCGTTTTTTTGGACGGATGGCCCAAATTTTAGATTTATAATGACATTTGTCTCCAATTTTGAAATTAGAAGTATGACACTAAGAGCATGTTAATGATTCATATTGCCCCTTGCAAATCCTTAATACGAGTTTAGATAGGCGAGCGAGCACAAAGGAGTAAGGGCGGAAGAGTCCTACCATGTGAGAGCACTATTGTATTGGATTAGTTAAATATGAGATTGAGCACGAGGGAGGGAGGAAAATCCTAACGTGTGAAAGTACTATTCTACAAATAAAGTTAATTTCATACTCACTAAAATCGTGAGGGACAATATGAATACTAACACGTTCTTTTCGTGTGCTGACAATAACGATAGATGATCAAATTTCATTATTTTCAAAATTTGGGATAAAGGACCTTACGTCTTCGACCACGAAATAACAACTGAATGTGAGGCTATATATATTTGAATTTTTGGATCACATTATTTTTTCATTTTTATTTAAAAACCTAAATTTATGGGGTTCATCGGAAATCTATATGAAGGCTTGTTTTACAATTGGGACCAAGCTAAGAAAATTGGATGAGGAAAACTTAACAATTATGGAATTCACACGCGCGACATGCGGCATCTAATTACGACATGAGCCTTGTTTGTTGCCTCAAATAATTTCCACTTATGTTGGCTTTAAGGGGCCACTCATTTTGGCTCAATTTGAAACTATAGGGTCCTCCATTTTCCTTTGGTATCTTATTAAATATGTGAATGAATCTTCTCCTTCAATGTCTATATAATATAGATAGGCCAAAGACATAAAAAAAAAAGAAAGGGGAAAAAAACACATATCATAAGCCCCATTTGATAATTATAAGTAAAGACTTTTTCCCTCAAAGTATATATACACATTTTTGTACTATATAGAAAAATTTGTCCACCCTTTAAAGCAAGTCTTTGTTTTGCATATGAAATGACCCAATAAGACAAGAAAGACCATGTTTAAAGAATAGAGGAAAGAAAAAAAAAAAAGAGAAAAAAAAGTGGAAAAAATCTAATTCTCAAGAAATCATTAAAATCCTTAACACAAGAATGCCGTGTATTTATCGAAGAAAGTTTTCTCCTTCTTTAGTTAAATGTTCAGAGGCTTTCTTTTTGTAAAAGGACTTGTAATAAAGTTGCTCATGCATGCTCTAGCATCGGTGGAGGCCTGACTTCCCTATGATTTTTTCATAGCTCCTCTTCCTGTTTTGGGCAAGCTGAAGAGTTTTTTTGCGATGTGGGTTTTCTAACTCTATGTCATTTGTTTTGTCTTAGAACGTTTCTTGTATTTACATCTTTCCCTAGGCTGATTATTAACTCTTATGTTTATGCTTTCATTATTTGTATATTGTACAAATTAGAAAAACCATATATAATGATAAACCTTCTTTATACATATATTTATAAACACATGTGTTGTCTCAATGAGAAGAAAAATAACCATATGGATATATTTTCATAAATGGAGACATTTGCATTTGCTTTCAATTAAATTGTTCTCATAACGTTTTATTTTTCTCTTGTCATTTCCTTTTTTTTTTTTTGTGGTGTGATGGGAGTTTCTTGATCCTTATCTCTATATCTTTTACTTCATATTCATGCATTAGAATAGATGGTATAATAATGAAGGGAAGCCATTTGAGACAACTATTTTTGCTTGAAATTATTGGTGGCCAAACATGTGTCATGTTGAATTGATATATGTGTTTTTTTCAAGATTTAATTTTAAAATTTTATTTATGGTTTGACTTTAAAGTGGAGTTCTAAAGTTTGGAATGCCAAAAAACCCCACATGAGTCAAGCTTATGTTTGAAGATTGTAGTGGAATTATACTTGGAGATTTGAGGGCTTGAGGGGTTATACACAAATTATTGGCTCAATGATTTGAAATAAAAAAACAAATTAATTTGTTTAGAAATACAAATAATTGAAAAGAAAAAGTAATATATAAAGGGGAGATAAATATTTTATGAAATGTATGTTTGAATTTTTACTTATATATATATATTTAGTATGGAAACATTACCTCTTAATTATCAAATTTTGAAGAATATGTGTGTTTGATCCATGAATTTAAAAAATGTATCTTTCTAGTCTTCAGGTTTATTACAATAGACCAATTTGGTCTTCGAGTTTTCAAAATGTACATTTTTAGTCTCTAAATTTTTTAAAAATAGGTTTAAAAAGTCCATCAAATAACTTTATATTATTATTTTGCATTTTAAATCAGAAGAATAATTTTTAAAAATCACATTTTCTCTAAAATTATTTTTTCTAGTTTTAAATTTCATATAATTATTTTTAAAAAGTAAAACAAAAAATAGTTTAAGTACATTTTAAACCTATTTTTATAAATTTGGAAACTAAAAAGTTAGATTTTGAAAACTTACGAACTAAATAAATCTATTTTTATAACTTGGAAAAATAAAAAGGTATATTTTTAAAATTCAGAGACCAAATACATATATTCTTCAAAATTTAGGAACTAAAAAGGTAATTTTCTATTTTAGAATTGTTTGCATTAATTTTGTGAATTAATTTGTATAATAATTTGCTTTGATCAATATTTGAAACACAAATTTTAGTCTATCTTTTGTTTTGTCTTTTATGTATATGTTAATTTTGTTACTTTATCTTACGAATTTTTTGTTTGTTATTATTTTGATTTTCTGCTTATTATAATTCTGACATACATTATGTATAAAAAAAAACACTATTAAACAAATGATAGCTTAAAATTCAAAAAATTGTTCGTATATATCCATAAATATATCAAAATAAAAAACTGAGTGAGTTTAACAAAGTGCTTTTTAAGTTGAACATTTACTATAGAAGCACGTTTTAAAGGACAGTAGTGCTTTATCTAAAAGCATTATAAATTTGATTTTTTTTTAAAAAAAAATTGTATTTAGAAAATTTAAAAACTACTTTTAATTATTAATAAATTTTAAAAAGCAATTTCAATTGGTTGAAAACACACGGCTAGACATGTCCAAAAACTCGCTTAAACGGAAGAATTTCTAGTTGTCACACAGTAGAACATAATCCTAATTATCACAAGCATAATAGAATTTCTTGGTACATATCAATTTAAATGTAATAATATTGACCCTACTATTATAGTATAGGAAAAAATTGTTAAATTAAAATTCTAGATTTTAATCCCATAGTTTAAAAGTTAAAATTAATTTTCAATAGTTGATAAAATCTACACTATATTAAAAGAGAGTATAAATAGAAAAATTTTCACATTCATATTTTGTCCTTGATTTTTAATCATATTCTCATTATACCTTCATTTAATTATTAGTTATAACCTCTTTTCTTTTTCACGAATGAGACACTTTTCCTAAACACTTTTTTGCAAATGAGACTGACTTAATTTTTTTCTCTGCTCACTTCATCATTCTAATAAAAAACGTAACCACCATCCTATATTTGTTTTTTCTACATTTTTTTAATGATTTTTTTTTTAAATTTTGATTTATATTTGTTTCTGAACACTTTGTTCCTCTATTTTCTTTTGTTTTGTTTTCTATTTCGTAATTTTTTGTGTGTGTATTATTGCATGTATTATCTTCCTTATATATATATTTTTCTTCGTAATCATTGGAAAAAGCATTATTAAAAAAAAAATGTAAGTCATCTTGCATTTACTTTAAATCACCACTTCTGCCCAACATTCTACATTTTTTTAAGGAAATTTTAATTTTCTTTCCTTTTGGTTTATATAGTCATTTATGAAAACACTTTGTTTTTCTCATTGTTTTTCTTGTTCTATTTTATGTTTCATTGTTTTTTTTTTTTTGTCATTATATGTGTTATCTTTCCTACATTTTTTTTTTCTCAGCATCATCGAAAAAGCATTATCAAACAAAAAAATGCAAGTCATCCTTGATATAACTTGATTTTTTCTTTTAATTTACATTAAGGGTTTACTTTTTAGAATTTAATTTAAATTAAGGTTTCCGTTTTGATGGAGAAGATAAGGAAATTTGAAAGATGAGATTAACCTGAGAAATTTAGGGAAGAGAAAAATATGAAAGAGCAGTACTTGACAATCTTCTGAATATTTTTTTAAAATAAAAAATATAATTTTCTATTTTGATAAAAAAGAACGAAAGGAAAACAAATTTGAGAAAATTAAGGAATAAGAAGATACGAAAAGTTGAGAATATTCTAAAAAAATGTAAGTACTTATTTAGCCAAATTTATTTGAGAATATTCTAAAAAAATGTAAATACTCCTTTAGCCTACTTTATTTTTTCTAAATTCACGTGAGGATTTTATTTTATGAAGGTTGAGGAAATTGGGGAGAAGATGACCAATTTGAGAAAACTAGGGAAAGGAGGCATGGGAAGAATATTAGTGAGATACTAATTAAAATTTGACTTCCTAATTTTAATTTCATCTCAATTTTAAGAAGTAGGAGAATTTTCACATTCCTATTTTGCCCTTGATTTTTAATCATATTCCCATTATACCCTCTTTTAATAATTAGTTATCATAACCTTTTTTCTTTTTCACGAATACCCTTTCCCTAAAACACCTATTTGCAAAAGAGGGGACTTATCAAGCACCTCTCTATATAAAGAGACCATTAATCTTTTTCTTCTACTCATCTCACCATTCCAACAAAAAAGGTAACTACTATCCTACATTTATTTTTTTTAAAAAAAATTTATATTTGTTTTCTAAACACTTTGTTCCTCTTCTTTCTTTTCTTTTGTTTTCTGTTTCGTAGTTTTTTTTTTTTT